>NC_052473.1:6080146-6114810 GCF_009730915.1 Dioscorea cayenensis subsp. rotundata
ATGTCTATCTTCATAGCATGGCATTGGACCAGTGTACCCCTGGACCTCCAACACTACACATGTTTTGTATTAATAGCATTCAATATGGATGACAATACAAATGAGAGGGTCTTGTTTTTTGTCTTCCTATGTATTTATTTATGTGTATTTTTGAGCATTCATTATAATATAATAATATTCTGATTGTATATATATATATATATTATAATAATATTGCGACTATATATATATATATATATATATATATATATCATTCTTATCTACATTGAAAGTTTTTTCTTCTAAATAATATTTTCTTAATAAAATAGATAAATCATAACTTTAATTTAAAAATACTAAGTAAAAGTTGGTCATAAAGTAAAACCTAAAAAAAAAATCAAAACTAAAAAAAAACAAAGAAACGCGCATTGTGTGAACTCCTTTTAAGTGATCAATACAATTTGTGTCATTTTCTAAGTTTTATATTTTCTCTATATTTTTATAGGCATACATTTAATTAGAAATTCAGTTTTTTAATCTGTTGGACTAAAAAGTAATTCTATAGAAGTGAAATTAATCAAATGAAATTCTAAATGAAATTCTAGATGCATCTCTCATTTTCATCCTATTAAATGACTAATATAACACAAACAATGCCAAAAACTAAAAATATTTTTTTTAAATTTACAATTTGAATAACCAAAATACTTTATATATAAATTTATGTAAAACTTATCAAAATAAATCATTCTAAATAAAATAATTTTATGTTCTCCATTAAAGTGATATTAAAGATGTATATTAATAGAGAGCATTTTGATGATTTACATGTATATCAGACATTTAATTATTTTTAAGTGATGCTACCAATCGCTACTATATACTTCTACTCTTTGGAAATGACATTTTGATAGTTTTGAATGGATTTATAATTAAACCAGGCCAAAAGATCAAATTATGCACAATAATGGGAATAAGATCATTAATTAGTTTAATTTTTTTTTTAAGGACAAGTCATGAACCCTCAACTTTTAAATTAGAAGAGACTCGCATCTTCAATCTTTAATTTGAAAGGTGAATGAAATACTAACTCTCCAAAATTGTGGGGGCGGTCACTAATTTAACATTCACTAAAATACATATTTTGGTACATGTCTTTTTCTTTAGCATTGAATTTTGTTCTTGGACTTTTATAATCTACATATTTTGGTACATGTCTGACATTGAATTTGTTCTTGGACTTTATGGATATTTTGGTACATGTCTCACCGTGAATTTTGTTCTTGGACTTTTGGTACATTTTTTTTCCATGTGTTCACACACACCACGTAACATATAATCTTTTTATCTTTTTTTTAAAATTTTTTGTCAATATTTTATTTTGGGAAAATTTAAATATTTATAAGATTCTAATTTGGCAAAATTTGGTTAGTTATGTGTCTATTTTATCCTAAATTTTTTACTGAATCAAGAGAGTAGATAAAGTAATAGTTATGTGAGTTATACCAAAATCTATTTTTTCCCCATGTATAATTGGTAGCTACTTTGTTGATCATTTTGAAACATAGGGAACAAAATTGCGCAAAATGACAAAAAGGTAAAAAAAACATAAATTGCCTTCCATATTTTATTAGTATAACTATAAAAATAAACATTAAGTCAAATACAAAAATCAAAACTGCACATAAATCTTTAACTTTCACTTAATAAATCAATACTAATCAAAATAAATAATTTTAAAATATATTTGGCATTATTAATTACATGAATTATACATGGATATTTTGGGCAATTTATTAAAGCCTTATAAAACCCTCACAAGAGAGTGATCGAGTTGTTTTCTTAGGCGCTGGCGTGACTTCATGTAATTCACAATAAGAAATAATCCTACATCTTAGGATTTAGATTTACAAATAAAAAATTTTCAACCTTTAAGTCATACAACTCCCTTCTTGAAACACAATCATCTAGGTATTTTGTAATGACATGGCTACAACTCGAAAAATCATCTTTTCTCTTGAGAATAATGGTCTTACTTAGGGACCAAAGAGCTCCCTTGTGCTCGAGTGCTTAGAGAAACTTCACCGCCTTCCTTTCTTCTTCTCCATTAGTAAAAACCATGACAAGAATATTCAACCATGAAAATACCTCCATCAAGAAACATATGAAAAAGTTGACCATAACAAGAGAAGCATTAATACAAGTCAAACCTTCTTTTTCAAGAACAAAGGCATCTTCATCACCTTGGTTATAATTTTCATCATTTAATTTGACTCATTCTTTAGAATTGGTCCTTGGAAATATTTCCTCATCAAAATAAACTACCTCAAACTCATTAACACATTAAAATTTCTACAAAAATATGTTAACTCAACGTATTAGAATATATATAATATTACAATTTACAATGAAGACTAACTAAAAAAATACCAGATCGAGTATCAAAATATTATTAAAAAAAAAAAGATAAGATAAGGATTTAATGCTTAACAGGTTTCAAAATATTGGAAACCCGGCCCCTCCATTTCGCTCGCTTTTACCCTCTAATAAAATCGTCAGTCTCAGATGAGGTCATTTTTAACCCCTCTAATCGACAAATCTACTCGGTCTTACAAATACTTAAATCTATTACCAAAAAGTTATCACAATGCTGGTAAACACGCAGTAACCAAAAGCCATGATTTTACAACCAAAAGCCGATTTAAAACGCAAATACAAATAATTGGAAAGCTTGATTTTATATTGGGATTTTAATTAAAAGCTATGAAAAATGTATAACTATTTTGATATTTATACCCTTAATATATAGAGAATGTAAATTTTAGTATATAGAAATTATAAAAGTATTTTAATGTAAACTTAACTACATGCATACATATTATGTTAATGCAAATTTTAGAATATAAATATAAAATAATAATTTACTATAAATAATAATATAAACATCATGGTCATATCTAACAAAAATATATATATATATATATATATATATTCTTTATAATGAAGGTGGTTGAGAAGAACCCTAGAACTAGTCCAAGCTGGATGCATTATAGCATAAGATGACCATAAAATTTGTTCATCTGTCTGCTAACTGGTCCCCTATTAGGTACATCACCCAAAGAAAGAAGAACAAGAATGAGAAGAAGAAGAACCCTAGAAAGCAAGATAGATGAAGACATCATATAGAGAAAGAGACATAGAAATAAAGAGAAACAAGTTCATAACAAGTAGGGACAAACCATTCATTTGTGACCATTTGATCAAAGATGTGTGGCCAAAACTTGATGACAAAGTCACTAGCATTAGTCAGAGATTGTCTAGTTTATGCTAATCAAGAAGGATTTGTGCTAATTTGTTTATACAAACACTTTGTTTGACTGTTTAGGGTTGGGACAGTGCTTATACTTAGTTTATCATGACCTCTTGTGCTTTATATAATCATTTTGAGCATGCTAGTGACCTTCCTTTTTTTAATTATTAATTATCTGATTTAAGCTAGTGGATACAAAAGTTAGGGATGAGAATCTTTTTTAATTTTCTTTGGAGTAATATTATGTTGATCTCTGATATGAATCAGTGGTTTTTTGAGTTATGAGTTTACACAATAAGCACCATTTAGGTCATGATTAGGGTTTTAAACTTTTATGAATTATGGATGAGTAGAGGTCTACTTTGAGTTAGTCGTGGCTTTGTTTGATGATGACCATCCATCTTAAGATATATGCCTGAATAATCGGGTAATGATTATTAATAATCATAGATTACTCCAAATAAGACAATGATTTTTATTAGTATTTTTAACTTGAGTTGTAAAATTGATTTTGGATTATTACAATACTTAAATTTAACCTTTTTTAATACTTATTGAACAAAAAAAAGTAAATTCATCATATTGATGTCATATAATCATTGTTAATTATTAATTATATACAAAAATCATATGACATTTTTAAAGTAAAAATAAATAAATAAATACGATCACAAACTACGCCAACATAATTTTGGTTTAACTATTCACCAAAATTTATTTTTAGCTATACTTTTTTGAGATACTAACAACAAAAATTATTTGGTGAAATAATACCTATGATTTTAACAATGAAGATAAAACAATAATGGATAGTTTATTGAAGACCAATCAATATGCTTGGAAGTGAAGAATCCATTAAGAGTTATTTTTGAGTCTTATATGAATGAACAATCATACAAAGTTGATCCCTTTAGGTTACTTTGTGATAAGGATATCTTTGCATTATTATTATCTATCTTATTTTATTGGTAAACAACTTAGTACTATAAGTTATAATGACCATTAATAAAATGATGGAGAATATATTAAACATAAAGAAACAAATATTTGATGAACTTTTGTCCTACCTACCATCTTAAAAATAATGAAAGGTATAATCAAAGTGTTATATGATTCTCTACTCTTGTCTTTAAATGAATAGCACTTTAATTGCATGTAAAATTTCAAATCCTTGGACAAGAAAGGAGATTAATCTTTATGAGGAGTACCGCTCTTAAATGGCTATTTATTTGATCAATAAAAACCTTTGTGACAATTCATGATCGTATACTTTAAGGAAGAGGGAAAATATTAATGAGAATTTAATGAATATTTATTAAACTTCTTTAATAATATGTACATAACATGTTAAGATCGATAAATTTTATAATATTACAAATATAGATATTAGATCATACATCATACACTTATTTTGTGGTTCGTCGTTATACTATTTTTAAAATTATTATAATAATTTCCCATCAAAATGAGCTATGAAATATTAGAGTAACTCTCAAAGTTAATGATAAGAATAATAAATAACTTTTTAATAATAATATATGTAATTTATATATAAACCAATGGTCCACTAGGTTAAAATGAAATATCATCATTAAGGATATAACAATACAGAAACACAAATTATAAGGAAAATATATTTTAAAAAAATAAAATAAAATAAAGCCGTTCTCGCTATATACTTTACAACAATAGTCACATATTTTTTTATCATTTTTATTTATTTGCAAATTTTGGTATATGTGAGTGAATTGGGTAGCAACATGATATACAATTTGAAAGACATCATATTGGTTCATATAAAATTTAGAATATAAGCAAATAGTGATATAAGTTACTAAATTGATAGAATTCATTTTGTATATAAAAAAATAATTATATATTTTATATTATATATAGAGAACCAAAATATAAGAACAACATTAAAAATATTAAAAATACATAAATAAAAATAAATACAATAAAAAGATAAGTGTGAATCATACTATAACTTGATATGAGAATTTAGAGTTAAAAATATGGTTATTTGCATAAAGAGGTGAGTAAATGATTTTATTTTAACCAAAGAATTAGATTAATGAAGGACATTAATCACCCACCAACCATGAGGAATAATTCTCCAAAAAAAGGTAGGGTTAGATTCTTTTCAAATCTTACATTTATAACCCTTATTCCCTCATTAGTCTCTCTTAACATAATACATTGCAAATGCATTCATTGCAAAATGTGTACCACTTTGAACAAATCTTTTTCTACTCTGACATGGCATTATTAATGTGAACCACATGAATTTATTTGGTCTACAAATTATATCACCTAATAATTGAAGCCATTAACCTTGGGGTTTTTTGTAACAATAAAATTCTAATTCTAGGTACAATGTAAGTCAAGTAGCATAAATATACAAGTTGAAGTATATGTTCAAATGTAAAAACATATGATTCAGCATGGAAAAATTGAATTTACGCATAACTATTAGGAATGGTTAGGCGGGCTTAATAAAAATGAGAAGAGGAAGAAGTAAGACATGACTCTCCGATAAGGCGATAACTTAAACTATTCAAAACAGGAAAATATTAGAAAAACAAAACTATAATATATATTGATTCAAGTATAAAACATTAATTTAATATTCATAATACTGATATTTAACATAATTAATAGTCTAGTCTAGATATTAGTCCCTATCAAACATGAGACAATGATGATTTATAAATAATATGGTTGAAGTAAAAAGAATATCAACATATGAACGGTGAATCGATGATGAACATAATGTCTTCATCCTGGCGATAATAAATAAAAAAATTGATTATTTTGTTTTGTTTTATAGTGAAGAATGAAGAAAAAATTACTATTTAATTTACAATAAAAAAATGTAGAAATAAGAAACATGTGTAAGTATTAATCTATGCCAACAAGTCTCATTTACTATTTGGTTGTGTTCCCCATGTTTCAGGTCTATCTGAAATATTGCAATTGGTCCCCACTTCTTACAAATAACCCCTTGAATATTTTGTAATTGAAAATAAGTGAGAGAAGAAAAGAAAACATTACAGATATAAATATTATAAAAATCACATTTACTTTGTACTTGTACTTCAACAATTTATCTTTGTTTTCATTGAAACCTCTATAATTGACCCTAATTTATTAAATTTCTTCATTTTTTATTTTTAATTATACTAATATATTTGTTTTAGTTTTTCCCCTAGATTTATGTGAATTAGAGTTAGAAATCATTAATCTGTTTAATACTTTTTTTTACTGAAATATAGAATTAAAAATAATTTTGTTAAGATATATATATATATATATATATATATATATATATATATATATATGTATGTATATACATAATTATCCAATTTATAAGGTACAATACACAAACATAATATTTTAAAAATTTATATTTATAATATAAATAAATAAAATTCAAAATTATATATATAATCAATTTTTTCAAACCAAATAATTCTAATCGATTGAAGAATTTAAGTGGATAGGACAAAAAAACTATATCCCCTTGTTGGGGAAATATGCGAGTTCGATTTTTCCTGACTGCGCTCCCTAGTTTCAAAAAGTAAGGACATTGTGACAATTCTCCCCCGTCCGAGTATATCCCTGATGGTCGGTGTTTGTCGCCTTACCTAAAAAAACCCGAAGTTTATACATCTAAAAAATCTATAATTTTTAAAACAATTAATAAATATAAAATTATTAGTTATTCTTCCATATAGCACTCCTCCCATTACATATTTAAATTTATAATTTTGAAATTAATTGGTATGAAATTATTAGTTACTCTAATGTCAGAACTTACCATTTTTGTTGAGAAAGTGAAAAAATAAAAGTTAGAGAGAGAAAGAGAATCATGATTTCTGAATGCTCTTCCATATATAATAACACATCTCCTCCCACTGCATCACCACCAACAGCAACAACAATAACAATTGCAACTCTTTCATACCAAATAGTACTTACAATCTTCTCATCTTGCTCTCTCTTTGTCTCCACTCTTCCTCCTTCAAAGAAAAAGAAAAAGAAAAAGAAAAAGAAAAATCTATGGGGAACTGCCAAGCCACAGAATCATCAACAGTTGTGATAGAGCATGCCGGAGGAAGAGTAGAGAGGATGTATTTTCCGGTGAGTGCTTCGGAGGTGATGAAAAGAAATCCAGGTCATCATGTTGCTCTTATCACCTTTTTTTTCTCTAAGTCTGATCAAAATGGTGAAGAATCCGGTGTTCGAGTTACTCGCATTAAGCTTCTTAAGCCTAATGATACTCTTCTTCTTGGCCATGTTTATCGTCTTGTTTCTTCTCAAGGTTAGTTATTTCTTTCTTCTTTTTTGTTATATATATAATTTCTATCTATTTCTTGAACTTAATTTTGTTTTTCTTTTCTTTTGTTTTAGAGGTGGCTATGGCAGTTAGAGCAAGGAAGTATGAGAAGATGATGAAGAAAGAGCAGATGGAGAGACAAAGAAAGGTTGAAGAAGATATGAAAGATAAGGTTGGTTCTTCTAAACTTTGTATTATTTTGTTTTTTAATGGATGTAGTTGTTCTTAATGTTTAAGAGGGAATGAGGAGTTTTTATAAGTTCATAGTTTCATTTTCTTTTTGGTTTGATTCCATTCTTGTGGGAGTTATGTTTGAATGGGAATTTTTATGCTTTTATATGAATGTGTTTTATGTTTTTATAGATGAGCTACTTTATATAAACAAGAGTTTAATTTTGGTTTAGTTTCAAAGTCATAATAGGTAACATTTTGTTTATATATTAAAAAAATATGTGTTCAGAAATAATTTAATATATATAAATATGAGCTTATCTCAGTCATGATTGGAAAATTTCTTTGTTTAGAGTTAGTATGTTTAAGTATGAGTTAGATTGTGTTTGGTTTGAAAGTGTTAGTGTGATATTTAATTTGTTTATTGTAATATATTATCATCTAAATTAAGAAGTGTTTAGTTCTTCTTTAGCTTATGCAAGTCTTGGACTTTGAGATGAAAAACTAAATTTTATAATCTCAAATTTCATTGTGAATTTTGGGGAATAAGTCTTTAACTAATATTATTTAATCAAATTTCTTTAGTATATCAGTGCCATGATTTAATTTGTTTTAATATACATCCTCAATTCTCAGATTGATCATGATATTGCATTACTGAAAATTTTAATAATACACTGAAAAATATTATGCTTCATTCACAGGTTGCAGAGCAAGAAAAAGATCGGCAAAGAAACATACAAACTATCACCACAAAAACTCGGCAATGGAAACCATCACTACAAAGCATTTCGGAGATTGCAAGCTGATCCAATTTTTCTTTTTCTGAAATGAAATTTGCAAAGAAATATCCTGAAATATTTCAAAGGAAAACATGAAGAATTGATTAGATTCATGTGTGACATATTATGATCATTCTAAATGAACTAAAACATCTCAATTTGTCAAAGAGAACAAACAAGAAGAATATATCAATCATGCTATGCTTATGAGATATGAAAAGTTCATAGAGAGATTGATGCATATATTGAAACTGCAATCAGAAATGAAATTTAAAGTTTTCTTCAGAAATCATTATTTGTGGTTCATGTGTTTGGCTTGAAAGTGTTCAGAATTAAAGAATGATTTGGTACAACAAGTGCAGTCTGTAAACATTGTTTGACTGGTTTTGCAGTTATTTATCAGAAATGAAATTTAGAGTTTCTTCAGAAATCTTTCTGATTTTAGTATTTGGCTTGAAAATGTTCAGAATCAAAGAGTGATTTGGTACGTCAACTGCAGTTTGTAAACATTCTTTGACTGGTATTTTTTTTTTTTTTATCAGATATGAAATTTAAACTTTTCATTAGAAATCATTTGATTTTTGTGTGTGGCTTTAAAATGTCCAGGATTAAATTATAGAGTGTTTTGGTGCATCAACTGCAGTTTGTGAACACTGTTGACTGGTTTTGCAGTTATCCTTTTTCAGTGACTTTTTAGGGAAAGTACAAAAGAAAGAATGGATAAGTAATTATGATACTTTGGCTTTGTTTTGGTCAAAGATGGAGAAATGAGTGGGACATTTGGAAGTAGTAATTGTTTTGGTTTTTTTTAATCAAAGAATGTAATAATAATTTCCTCCTTAATTTCACCTTTGATATATAATTCTTTGTGTTTCTGAAGTTTATGAAAAAAAATTAATTTAAAAGTTTTTCAATAGAAATTTATTTGTGAAATGTGCAGAACCTTTTAAAATGAGGGCAATTATATGATTTTCAAAAAAGTAATGAGTGAAACAAAATTCTGTGAAAATATTGTGGAATTTAAAAGTAAGCTTATTTTTTAAAAGTTTTTTTTCATGCTTGCATGTCTTTATAAAAATACATAGATTATATTATGTAAATCATTTTCATTTTTTTTTATATATAGCTCATAGCCTGTAAATAGAGAAGGCACGGAGTAATTTTTTTTAAGTCACTCAACTACTATAGCATTTATTACTCTGATGACCGAATTTCAATTTGTATCAAAGTGATCATTTATCTTTAATTTATAGTTTCATCGAAGTCACATGAGGGATTCCAACCCCAATTTACTGATGTGGCCACCACAAAAGCCTACTCAGCGTCTTTGTGACATGTCACTAACCCCGTTTGGTGTGTCTATTTCACAAAAATGAAGTCACGTCACTCAAAGGATGCCATGTCACATAAAACCCTACTTCTTAGTGTTATTTTTCTTAAAAGAAACCTTTGATTTTGAAACATCATCTCTTTCTCTATTCCAGAGGGATAGCGCAAGCGGGGAACTACGAAGTCATATAGCCTTTGACAAAAAAAAAAGCGAGCAAGGTTCGGTTGGGCATGATGGTGGTGATCCTAGGAGATACAACCGATGCGGGAGGAAGCACCGGCATATTGTGAGTGCCTCTTTCGAAACCCTAACCCTCTTAATTTCTTCCTACACTATTTTTTTTCCTTTGAAATGCAAATTTGATGTGAAGTTAGTGTTTACATCTGGGGAGTCTAGATTTAAAAATACAATTAGGATGTATGAAAATGAAAGGTATTTCAATTTCGGGTTTTTATGTACTATTTAATTTTCAAATTGAAAATGTGCTAATAAAGGAAGTCGTATATGAATGAATGGTATTTTCCTATGACGTTGGATGGCCTGTTTTCCTATAATGAATTGTTCAAGTTTGAAATTGAAAATTAGCTGATGAAGGAAATACCATTTATATACATTACTGTTCAATTTTCCTACGATCTTGCATGGTCTGTTTTGAATATGTGCTGACAAAGGAGTCATTTCCTTTCGATTTTTTTTTTCAAAATAATTATGTGAGTCATCTATTTCTATATTTATTGTGCATCCTATCAGACTATAATTAGAATTTGAACCTAATATAATAAAATTTTATGTTCTACTTGTTGATGGTTGTTGACTGATAAAAAAAAATACCATTTATATACATTATTGTTAAGTTTTCCTATGATGTTGCATGGATTGGTTTGAACATGTGTCAACAAAGGAGTTGTTTCCTTTGTATTTTTTTTCATAATAATTATGTGAGCCATCTTTTTATATATTTGTTGTGCTCCCTATCAGACTAGAATTAGAATTTGAACCTAGTATAATAAAATTTGATGTTCCACTTGTTGATAGTTATTGATTGATTCAGTTTTTGTTCTCCGGTACATAATTATCTACAAATATATGCTTCATTCCTCATTAGTTCATAGTTTTATGCAAATTGGACACTCGTCATATCGTATGTCTCCTTCAATTGATATTTGAAATAGAGATTTGGACACCATGATCTTTGTAATAAGGCAGGAAAGATTACAAAATTCATCATAAATGCCACTATAAAGATTTTCTCAACTACAAAAGTTTGTCTCATAATTATTCATCTGAATTCTCACTTTAAGTAATTCATATACTACCAGTTTTATGTAGATACACTTTGTAACAGTGCTATACTTTTTTGGTCAAATATTTTGTAAGTTTTTTTTTTTAATTGATGATTATTAGGGCATGCTCTGTTTTCCTGCAATATATTTTTCAAATCCAAAACAATTTTTGTGCATGAAAATATTATGTAGGACCCATATGAAAGTTGATGTTGAAATTGAGTTTATATTGGTTGAATTAAACAAGGGTTTTCAAGGCCACCACTTATTTGTTTGATATTAGGGCCTAATGAAAGTAGATCATATTGAAACAATAACTTAAATTTGCTTGATATTAGGGCCTGATGGAAGCATGAGGACATCATTCAGACTTCATTTATGTTGTTCTCTCATTTATAAATATTTATTTGATGTTGATTTTGATTGTTGTTTTAGATGGTTGTAGTTGATATAAAGAAAACATGATAACTTAAATTTGACTTTCATTTCAGTCCCCAACTCTGGATTATTCACAATACTGATGCATCACATGGTTGGTGGCATAGAAGGAATAGCAATGTATATGGATTATTGTTGTCTAGGCCAAATGTCAAGAATTGAAATGGTATGTATGGTCAGAGAGTTTAACTTAGAGGTGGAAGATTGAAATTTTTTTGTGGGTGAATATTTACAGGGAAAATAAAGGTCTAAGAGAAGTGCAGATTGATTTAGATGCTCTATCAATAGTATATATGTTTGCAAATTCTAGTAAGGAAGTATGTGTGTGCATTAGGATCGCCAATGCTAGCATTGATCATGAAGGTAACCTTAGTGGTAGTAGTAGTTAGTTACTGGCATGGGACAAACAAGAGTTGAGAAAATAGACAATTTACAAAGAAGAAGAAGAAGAAGAAGAAGAAGAAGAAGAAGAAGAAGAAGAAGAAGAAGTGGATAGAAATGATGATTTAAAGGGTATGTTACTTGGGAGACATGGTGATCGAGGGGAAAAAGGTGAATGAATAAAGTGATTTCCATGATTTAGATTATAGTTTTAGAGATAATTTAGGGGAAGAAGCCATGGACAATAATGTCATGCCTAAAGCTATGGTGGTTGTCAATGGAGAAGCTTCATGAATGGCAAGTGATGTTGAAATTGAATCTGATTATGTGGGATCTAAAGAGTTACATTTATGCTCTTCAACAAATAAGAAGGAATAAATGGGTTCCTGATAGTACTAAGTATTCAAAATTTAATGAGAAGTTTAACATGAAGAATACTCAATTTATGATTGAAATGAAGTTTTGGAGTTTCAAACAGTTCAAGAAGGTAGTTAAGAATTATGGAATTAGGAATAGATATATGGTGAACTTCAAACCCAACTCTAAAAACAAAAAAAGTGCAAGGCATTTTGTAAGAGAGACTACCCTTTCAATCTATGGGCTTCACCAATCGTGAAAGATGAGAGTGTAGTATACATTAAATCAAGAATCTTGAAGCATGAGTGTGCAATGGACCATAACAATAGACATGTGAAAGCAATTTGGATAGCAAAAACCTACTTGGACTAGTTTAGGGCAGATCATGCATGGAAGATAGCTAGCATCATTCAAGTTATCAAAACCAACTAGGAAGTTGACATAAGTAGCCTAAAAGTATATATATAGGGCCAAATATATTGCCCTTAGGTAATTTATTTATTAATTCTCATAGGTGTACAGTTATATGATTAGGTTTTCAAGTGCTACAGACTTGTGTTTCTTATTTTGTTTTATTTTATCCTATGTGTTTCCGTTCATAACAAGGCTTCTAGATGGTAATAAGGAAACATAGATGCTAAGGGTGTATGATTACAGACTATATAGTTCATGAGAAATCATCATGATTCAACAATAATATTCAAATGTGATCAATGAGTCTTTCAAACCATGTATGTTTGCCTAGATCTACCAGAGATAGCTTCTTAGTAGGATGCATGCACACCAGTTTACCTGATGGATGCTTTTTAAAGGATCTGAGTGGAGAACAATTGTTGTCAGTTGTTGGTATAGATGTGATGAGTGTACAATGTTCATGTATTTCATATCAATTTGTACACTCAACTGGCATGTATTAGAACCAAATTGTGGAATTCGATGCTAAATATAGTATGTTGTGCATTAACAGGCTTAGGGCAGTGCTTAAAGATGAGAGAGAGCCAAAAGAAGCATTTCAGACCTTAAACGATGAAGTTAGAGTTCTCTTGACATTATTAGAATAAGGACAAGGCAAACTGGGTGGCTTACAGGTAGCTTTTGGTCGCCTTACGGCCGTAAGTCAATTCTAGATGACGTTACAGGCATGCATATGTCTGTAAGGGGGATTTAGAGCCAATTCAAAAGACCTTATGGGCAAGGCTTACACCCGTACGGACCATCCAGAGAAGCTTACGATCATAGCATATGCCCATAAGGACAGTCGTAAGGAGGTAAACAATGAAGCTTATGGTAAAACGCTTTCGGCCGTAAGCTGGACCACAACACAAATAGAAGACCTTAAGGATAAGGCTTACGGTCGTAAGTCATCCCGTAAGGCTCACGACTATCTTTTCTAGCTTCCTTACGGTCTAGCCCTTATGCTCGTAAACAATCTGGTATAAATAGAACCTATGAGGATTTTTAGGGCATCTTCTATTCTTTAGGGTGATTCTTGGAGGCAAGGTTGAGGAAGAAAAGAGACGAATCTTCAGCACTTAAGGAGCGATTTGGAGAGGGATTCAGATATACATTCAAGAGGAATGAAAATTGTAGCCTTCAAGCTCATCTTGGAGGCATGTGTGGAAGCTTCTCCGGGATTCTTCATCCTAGGGATTGAAAAAGGTATTTTTATGGCTTTCATGTTTTCCTCCAATATTTGTGTCTTGAATGCTTACCCTCCATTAATGGAGGGCTAATTTGTAAATGTTTGGGTATAGTTAAACTCTAGTGTTTATTTTCTTGACTTTGGTTATTGGGTCTTTGATACTTAATTGATTTTTTATTTGCAATCATATCTATTTGAGTCTAATTGTGTGATTGAATGCTTGATTTCTAACGAGAAGAAATCCCTAGCAAACATACTTGGTATTGTTACGTGACAAGAAGAAATTCCCACCTAGCATAGACTTACCGCAATTCAAGAAGATAGTGGGTACACCTCTGGTTAGGGTATCCAGGAGACTTTGTCTCCCATAATCCTTCCAAGTGGATTAATGATACTTTTCGTGCTCTTTGCAATCATGTGGAGCAGAATTTAGGAGAAATCAGATTTCTGCTCTATATTTGGATTAGGGGTAATCTCTCTCTTTAGGGAGAAATTATCATTATTATACAAAAAGGTTTCATCGAGTGTTCATGCGATTATGTGGATGTCTGTATCAACTCTACACCTATTCAGTTACACTTCGCATGAGAAATCAGGGTTTTTTATATTTCTGGAAACCTTTCATTTCAAATAGGATTGCATGTTTAGACAACCATTGTCTTGTGCCTCATAACCCTAGAGAATGCTATGCCTAGACATTGGTTTCTCTCCTATTATTTCTCGTATTTTCTTGTGTTTATTTGCTTTTATTTACACACTCATCACTCGTCATATAGGCTATTTTTTTAAAGTCTAGAGTAGTTACTAGTATTCACCTTTTTCCCTGTAGACTGACACTCTGCACTTATGCACACTTTATTACGTGATCGGCACGTACACTTGCGTCCTTATCAAGATGCAAATGGCTGCATCTACCCCATTGCATGTCTATTGTAAGTAAGGTGAATAAGGAGAATTATAAGTGATTCCTGGAGCTATTGACTGAGGACTTCAGAATTACAAACAATCACCATTGGGTATTCATGAGTGATAAGCAGAAGGTGAGTACTTGCTTCTTAGCCTAGCTTGGTTTATTGTGGATTATGAAAATGTTTGCTAATTTTTTGTCTTATTCCTTTTTCATACTTTTTTTCTTTGTTTTTACTTTGCTTACGGTTGATGGTGTATCCACTAAATGGCCAAATTATGGTTTAATACCTGTAATTGAAGAATTATTTCCCTGTAGTGAGCATAGGTACATTATCAAGTACATCCACACTGGCTTTAGAAAAACTTTTATAAAAAAACACTCAAGAATCAACTTTAGAATCATACTAACACCACTTACCTTCGTGTATATGAGAAAGCTATAAACATTCTAAACGGGACGTCTTTAGGTGCTTATGAGTATGTGAAAAACATAAATCACTACCATTGAATAAGGCACACTTTTAAACATTATTTAAGTGTGTCATAATTTAAATATTTTGTGTAAATGCTTTAAAAGCCCATTCATGAGGCTAGAATCAAGGGGATAGCTATAATGAATGAGATGACTAGAACACATTTGATAATTAGAATACAAAAAAGAAGGGATTTCATACAAAAATGCGCAACTATGCAATGCCCTAGAATACTTAAAGAGTTAAAAAAAATTCAAATAATTAATATGGTTTTATAATACAACATGGTCAGGGGAGACAAGTATCAAGTTTTAGAGCCTGATGGGTAATTTGTGGTTAACAATGAAGGAGTCAATTGTTCTTGTAGGAGATGGTAATTGATTAGTGCCATGTAGCCATGCAATTTTAGTCATTTACTCTAATAAAAATAGGTCTTAAAATTACCTGCATGATTGCTATAAGGTGAGCACATATTTAGAAACATATAGACACACCTTAAACCCCACATGATAGGGATTTTTGGCTTAAGAGTGACCCAGGGCCCATGGTCTTACTTGAGCCAGTAAACAAGAGGAAAAGTAGGAAGACCTTCCATAGGAGAAGAGAGTTGGGTGAGGAAAACAAAGGCTTCACCAATGCTAAAGTGAGAAAGAAAAGGGTTATAATAACCTACTGTATATGTGGTACTGTGAGACATGGCAGAAGTTATCATGGAGGGCTCCATGTTAATTTATGTGAGCTTATTTGTATAATACCGTTAATTAAATATGTATAATGTATACATGCCTAGGAAACAAGAGAAATGCAAGTGGGTAGCATGCTACATGACAGTCAAATGAAATAATACATGACAATCCTATGGATACAATTGACCCTTAGGTTATGGTTTGCATTTTTAAATGGCATCCATTTGAAATTGATGTGAGGATGATGATGTCAACTCCCACAAGTGCACGGGGCCATCAAGTAATACACTGTGTGTGACACAAAGATTAGATTCCTCAGGCCCAAGAAGCTACCCTAACTTCAAATTTACTTATTGTCTAGCCTACAAATTCGAGTATGAGTGTTCTAAATTACCAAGGATAGAAAAAAAAAAACTAAGAGAAGGTGTCTACACGGTGGGGTGAAAGAGAGGGATTTCTGTGAAAGAAGACGGTCATGGATGTGGATCCCCTCAGGGCTACTAAAGCTAGGAGGATGTTAAGATTACAAAGCAATGTCGGTTTCGGGCCAAGAGACAACCTAAAGTAGGTTAACCCCGACAAATATTGGCTCAAAATCTCTTCTGACCAGCTCCTCCTATGATTGCATTACACTTAGGGAAGTCTTTAATTAGGGTCAAACACAATACCTAGGTTCATCCTTAATGGTTGGAGGGGTACGAAATACCCGATGGTACAAGGGCGATGGTCATGCAATAAAGTACAACCTAGAAATTGAACACAAAAGTTCTTATATAATTCGATATATTAAACAACACAAGGCTTAAACCACAAACCAATCAAATGCAATAAAGTAATAAAAGCATCCAAACAAGCAAGTTCACCCCCAAGGTTCACCGGCATCCTGTGACCTTGGGGTTTAGCCATCCATACAAGCAAATACAAGGTTCAATACAATGGGAACAACTAAAACAAGCACAATAAAGACGCCCTCGAAAGTTAGAAGCCGAATGATGAGTTGGATCGGGTGGAAAGCTTCCATAAACGCCGCGTTGAGGGCAACCTCCTTCATCGTCTTCAAGCCTCTACAAGTGGGATCAAGGCTGGATCTTGCTAGAGTGTACTTCTTCCATTGATTTCCTTCTCAAAAATGCCCTCAAACGTAGTTCTTTACCTCAAATCAAAGTTGAGGAAGTGGAGAACTCAAGAAAGGGGAAGAAGATGATCAATAGATGCCCTAGAGACTTCCTTTTAATCCTTCTCAAGATAGCTTCATGGCCGTGAGGATGCCCACAAGCTCCTCGAGATTTATGCTAATTTTTCAGTAAAGTGCTACAGTACTTTCTACGGTACCTCTGCTACAGTACCAGATATGCAATTTCTCTAGCTGGCTTGCGGGCTTCTTCACTGCCGTAATGTTTCCTGCAAGGAAAACTTGAGACTTTGTATTTTCTTCAATCCTTCATGCTACAGTACTTGCTACATTATTGCCATAATACCTGAGTCTCTAAAATGTCATTTTTGTTGCAAATTTCTTCCTAAATTGTGTTTGTCGAGCTCACCTAGGCTTCCTTGAGGCCTGTAACATGAATGGAACCAATTAAGCCATAAACGGGCATCGATTCATCCAAATGCACATGAATAGTATGAAACATATACATATAAAATACACACATTTAGACATTTATCAGATGACTTGTGCTCTATAGAAATTAAAAGGTTGATTTTTTAAGTAAAGGTAACCAATATGAGGTAGTCGTATCACATACACAAAGCTCTAGAAAACCCATATCACAAATGAGTAATGGTCACCAAAATTCTACACCATCAACATATTCAGTATTTTACCTTTCATAGGAACTAATTTTATTTTATTTTTCAAAATTCTATGTAATTACTATATCTTAGCAAACTCTTCCACTGAGGACACCTCCTCTAGGTGAGACTAGGGTGAGGAGGCTTAAAATAAATATAAGAGGCAAACACACAAGGGCAAAGGTAAAAAGAATATGTTACTCATGTGAACCAGCTTGCTAAGGAGACACCAAATATATGTTTTGCTCCTAATGCTACAAGACCTCATAAATAGAAGCCTCATGGGAAAGAAAAGGTTCTTGAGGGAAGGAACAAAGAGGGAGGTGTTGCAAAAAGAAGGAAGATATGGGTTCTCCCATGAGTTAGAGCTTCTATTAATAGAGGTGGTACATATGGAATGGAAGGCCTTCTTGAAGGGTTTGTAGATGTAATTCTCAGTGAAGGTTTTGTGATAACATCTCTGTAATTACAGCTTTGCATTTTGATTGTTGTGTAAAGATATCACAATTTATTAATGCACAATGATTTTGTTTTCTGACAAAATGAACTTGTTGGTCATGTGGCTTCTGAGAGAGTTTTTGGTATTTATGTAAATAATTCCATTTATAAATTTTGAGTGAACTTGCAGTTACTTTATTTACTTTCTCTAGTCTTTTAGTTGTTTCTATAAATATTATAAATATATTGATGTTGAGTACATAATAGTGGATGTTTCTACACTTGTTTTACAAAGTTTGATGTTGTGTTAATTTTGAGTTCAAACTTAATTTTGTATTCTGAGATGTTATAAATGTTTGGTTCACCATGTAGCAGAGTTCAATTTGTGTTTTTGGATTCATTTCTAAAGAAAACCAAGAATGCAACACTCTATACTTGGTTCTTATATCTCTTGGTTGAGGTGCTTGAGAAGGTTCAGCATCCCCATTTTCACCACAAATGAAACTTTGCAAAAAGATTGTTTAAATTGTAGCTTCTCTTAATGTAGTTGGTTGAATCTTTTGTATAAATTCAAAATGTATTCAACATCCCCGATTGAATCAATTTTCCACTTTGAAAAGAACAATTTGTATAGCCTTTAATTAGTGAGTCAATGAGTTGAAGATATTAAAATCTAAACTTCCTTTATATATATGTATATACTGTGTAGGAAAAGTTTCATTGGGTTAGCGCTCTGAAAGAGGATTTACAATACTACCATACTACCTCCCCACACACACACACACAAGTGTAGCTCCTTGTCAACATCTTCTCTTACTCTGACACTCTTTCTTGCTAAGGCCTCTTCCTCCCCCAGTCTTGATTGTCTCTCTAAAATGAAGAAGGAATGAGGACGTTGACATGGAGGGTTCCAAGCAAAGTGGTCACCTTTAAGTGGTTTGGCTTTGTTCAGGTGACATAGGCAAAGCAAATGGGGTGTTGCAAAGATACCAAGTAGGCATTTATGGCCGCCATATTAGCAAATTAGGGCTAGAATCTCTCAGGTGACCTCTCGGTGAAACCAAAGATAAGTGGCTACTTTGATACAAATTGAAGTTTAATCACCAAAGTGAAAAATAACCATATATAGTTGAGTGGCCCAAAAAAAATTACCAAACCAACTTTATCCAAATATCTATCTACATATATATATATATATATATGTATATGCCTTTTTTATAGTGAAACCCTTTTTTTTAATTATCTGAGGTGATTTTATTTGACAAAATGCCTTGAGATCCATCAAATCAATGACTAATAGCACTATAAGAAACTGTTGAATTAGAAATAGTTATTTAGCAACGGATTGGTTCTGTTGCTACTTAATAACCGATTAGCAATGGATTACCCGGTCCGTTACAATTTTACAAACGAAATTTAGGACCATTTCAAAATTTGAATCGTAAATGTCATCGGTGGCTAATCCGTTTCTATTTTAGATATGGATGGAATCTTCGTTTGAAAATTACCAACGGATTTGTCATCCGTTTGTAAAATAGTAACGGATTACACATCGGTTTCTAACATTAGCAACGGATTACAATTCTATTTGTAAATTACCAACGGATTTGTAATCCGTTTGTAGGATAGTAACGGAGTATATATCGGTTTCTAAAAACTAGCAACGGATTAAGATTTTGTTTGTAAATTACCAACGGATTTGCAATCCGTTCGTAGAATAGTAACGAATTACATATCGGTTTCTAAAACTTAGCAACAGATTAAAATTTTGTTTGTAAATTACCAATAGAAATTGGTAATCCGTTTGTAGAATAGTAACGGATTACATAAACTTAGCAATGGAATTTGATTCCGTTTGTAAATTAGAAATGGCCCTGAACTTCCGTTTCTAAAGTTATATTTTAAAAAATAAAATTTCAATTTTAGATGATTTTGAATAAATTTATCCATATGTATAATATTCGTTTATAAATATATTATGGAGATACGTATTTATAAGATTAGGATTTAATAAATATTAGATCAAGTATGTTTAAATTTTGATTATATTTTTTGTAAAACATTTTCTTTTGAAAAATCAGATGAAGTGGTTATAATTTTTTTTAATTGTAATCATGAAAGAATAATAATTTTTAAATAAATTTTATAAATATATATTAACTCTTTTTAGATATGATTGTTACAGATTATTAACTTTTTTCTATAAGTATATTTTTAAGGATAAAAAGGATTAAATTTATTTAGGAATTTTTTAATTACTCAAGACCAATAATTTTCTTAAAAATTTATATGACAATAACTTAAATATAAAAATAGCCATAATGAGGTTTTTCCAAAAAAAATTGCAATATTTAGATTTTGTAAGTGTATTGATTATTTCAAGATAAAATGAATGTTAAAAAGATAAAATATATTTAGTTTTAAAAATAACAATTACAAACAGATACTATAATCCGTTGGTAAATGTACCAACAGATATAGGAATCCATTTGTACATGTTACCAACAGAATTGGATCCGTTTGTATATTTACAAACAGCCTTGAATCCATGTGTAATTTACAAACGGAATCTTATATCCGTTTGTAAGTTTATAAACGGATTTCTAGAACCGTTTGTAAAATATTGGGAATTTGATTATATTTTATTTTAATGAATTTATTTTTTGGAATAAATTTTGATAATTACAAATTTTCTTAAATCTAATCATGAAATATTAATTTATAATTATTACTAATAAAGTTAAAAATATATTAAATTTATACAATATATTAATTATTTTATGATATAATGAATTTCGAAAACAAAATATGTACAACTACCAATTTGGACAAACCTATTTTTTTATTTTGAACTCATTTTCTAGTTTATTTTTAAAAATTAAAAGAAAAGTACTTAGAAAATTCATTAAAGAACTTTAAATTAGATTTAAAATTAAATTTAGTCGTGAGCTATAATTATGCTTTTGTTAATTTATCTTTTTATATTGAAATTATTTTATAAATTTTCAAAAAAAACTTGCATATATAAATCAGTATGTATATGTAAGCCACGCGAGAATAAATTTGCAATGTACAATAGTCAGCATATATTTTTATAAAATTAAGATAGATTTAATTGTTTGTTAATAAATTTACAATATATAAAATTATTAAACATATTATCTATTTTTTGATTGAATGATTTTTAAAATTTAAGCTATTATAAATAATAATAATAATATTATTATTATTATTATTATTTAATTGTATATCACAAACGGATCTAGGATCCGTTAGTGAAATTCACAAACGGGTCCAGGATCCGTTTGTATAACACAAATGGATCCAGGATCTGTTTGTATAACACGGATCCGGATCTGTTAATCAAACAGATCCGGATCCATTAACATGTTAAAACTTAACATGCTTGTGCATTTCTTCTCTTCATCTCTCACTGTGAACCCTAACCACCAGGAGAGCATCTCTCACTTTGAAGCTCCTTCCCTTCTCTGCTTTCCGATCTCTCCGAATCTCGGTGTGTTCCTTCTCCGATTCTTTCATTTTTCTTGCTTTCTTCCAATTTTTACTTGAGATCTTGTGTGTTTATTTTGCATCATGACTTTGCGGGAACTAATTTCCTTTGAATTAAAGTTATCTGAATGTTGGGGATGGGGTGATTCTTTTGTTTATTGCAAACAGGTGGGAATAAGTGATACTTGGATTGTTTTTACTTGGATTGTTTTTAAAATTCAAAAGAACAAATCCTCACTGGTATCATTTGTTTAAAAAAAAAATGAAAGAGGAGGGCCCACCATGAAGAGATATGCATGGGAATATTAAAAAAAATTATTATATATGCATGCAAAAAAATATAAAAAAAATAATTAAAAAAAAATGAAATGCGAAATGATACAGTGCATCTTATGGAATTGTTGAAAGTAACAACATGCAAATTAACAAATAAAAAATAATAATGCAAAAAATATATATATGAGAAATGATATATTACAGTGATAGGAGAGAAAGAATGAGAAACATTAAATGTGTATGAGGAGCATGGCATGCATGCATATAGGCATGATATAAAATTAAAAGAAAAAAGAAAAAAAATTCATTATATGCATGCACACATGCATGAGATAAAGTTGAGAAAGCATGCATACGCGCATGATAAAAAAAATAAAAAAAAAATGAATGAAATGAAAAATGAGAAGTGTGCATGCTATATACTCACATGCCCTCCAAATAAATAAATAAATAAATAAATAGAACCCACTATGATAAGTGTGGATTAAAATAAATAAAAAAAAAATCTGGAAATGATATGCTAGCAAATGGATAGCAGAGGAAATATGCACTGCATGCATGGACAAAACTTATCCTGGGGCAACCAAAAATAAATAAATAAATAAAATAATAAATGCTAATCTCGAAGTAGCAACAAGGATGCTTATCTTAAGGTGGTGACTAAATTTGTCTCAAGGCAGCAATAATATATATATAAATATATTAAGGTGGCAACAAAGCATGCAACGCGGTGATAAGACACAAGCAGTAGTGACTTATTCATTTCGAGATGGCGACAGAAATTAGAAAAATATATATATATATATGTATAAATTTTAAGCCGGTCATGAGATATTTCAAGATGGCAATCAGGCATGCATTGCAATGATGACGCACATACATCGACATATCATAATATACATAATCAAAACCAAAGCAATCAAGTCAAGATGTAAAGATCCATAAAAATCGACAATTGAACTCAGTGGTCTTAGGACATCAAAAGTCAAAGATCCCAAGGAGCATCACAAGTCAATATTTAAAAATCCATATAAATTGACAATTGAACTCAATGGTTCAGGACATCAAAGTCAAAGACCCAAGGAGCTTCACAAGTCAATATTTAAAAATTCATATAAATCGACAATTGAACTCAATGGTCTTAGGACATCAAAGTCAAAGACCCAAAGAGTTTCATAAGTCAATATTTGAAATCCATATAAATTGACAATTGAGCTCAGTGGTCTCAGGATATCAAAGTTAAAGACCCAAAGAGTTTCACAAGTCAATATTTGAAATCCATATAAATCAACAATTGAGCTCAGCGGTCTCAGGACATCGAAAGTCAAAGACCCAAAGAGTTCCACAATTCAATGTTTGAAAATTCATATAAATCGACAATTGAACTCAGTAGTCTCAAGACATCAGAAGTCAAAGACCGAAAGAGTTTCACAAGTCAAGAAGGGAGCTTCACAAGCATAAAAGCCGAAGCTTATGAAAAATAAAAATCAAGTCTATGGTTCATCAACATGGAGAAGTCATAACTTTAAATTCAATCAAACTCAGGATGCAAATCAAATCCAAAATGCAAAAATTTTCAAGATACAAGTTCGGATACAAGTCAAGACGATTTCAAAGTTTCTTGTATTTTCAATGAAATTTATGAATTCATATTAATTGAAATGAATGAAAATTGATTGTCATAATTTGTTTCCTTATTTACATTTATTTCTTAATCGGAGGTTCCTACGACAATGTCCAGGGTAATTAACATTAAGGGCTTGCCCTTAATGGAAGTCATGAACACATAATCTCTTGAAGTCATAAACATAAAATTAAAAATTGATTTGTGATCCATGCTTTTTAACCGATCATACCTTAATCAAAGGCCGGGTGAAAAAAAAGAAGCCCACACTAGCTTTGTCTAACCCTCGTGGTGTGTCATTCACTCACAACGATTACCATTATGAACTCTCAACCCTAATATCACTCTAAGGGAGAAATCATTCAACAAAGCATTTAAGATTAGAACTCAATTAAAATATCAATTAAGGAAAACATAATAAAAGGTTAATGAAGCAAATACATCCTAGGGTTCACAAATCCAAGTACCCACTACGGGTTAGCTCTTCATGGAGCAAGATACAATCAATAGTAAAATCGAAAGTAAAAACAAGTAATCCATAGCAAAACCCCCTCAGTAGTCGTGTCGACGGTCTTATAGAGTAGCCTCGTCCTCTCCAAAAGTCCCTCGTTAAGCCTAGGGCACAACTTGTCGGATAGGTGCCGACGAAAGCTCCCCCAATAGCTGTCTTCCAAGAGAAATGCGGTGTCGAAGCCGTAGAACCACACTAAAAGCCTTGCAAATACCTCTAAACCCTAGCCGCAAGCCTCTCAAAAGTTGAAAAAGATGGGGAAAAAAGATCCTAAAATCGGGCTGAACCGCAGCTTTAAATAGGCTAGAATCAGGCATCCACACGCCCTGTGGAAATTCCACACGGACGTGTGGATTCTCTGGAATTCTGATTTTCTACGGGCTGAGAACAGTAACTGCTACAGTGAATTGCTACAATATTTTTGCTGCAATAACCTGCTACAGCCTACCGCCCCCGCCCCCGCCCCGCGGGGCCGAAATGCTCCCGATTCCACGTTTTTCATCGAGACAACATAAACGGGCACACGTTTATACCGTAGATCGCGTCGCTTCTTTAATAAATAAACTCATTGGTGAAAATCTTCCTACCATTACACGAGTTGGAATACGCAAATGTGACTGTCTTTGTGCCCCTCCAAACCATGTGATTACTTGAATACACGGAGGTTGGCACACATTCACGTATCTTTGAACCCAACTTGTGTCCTCACATTTGTTCCTTCCAAGATTTCATCAAATAGTGCATTCACGATCTACATTGCCTTCTTTCTTTCATATTTGGCTCCACAAATAAAAGTACACAAATACACATGAAACAAATTTGCTCAAAGTAATGCTCAACGCAAGAAAAGAACACTTCGTATTACTAATACACAAGCACTTATCACAGCTATTGAACTACACATGAAACAAATTTGCTCAAAGACAAGAGAATATTGTTTTGGAGATTATTCAACCACATGTGCTGACTGAGCATTGATGTGATGGTCATAAGGCTATTTTGACGATATATATAAAAAGACCAATTTGAGAGAAGCCCTAAAAATTTTTGAAATAGCAACTTTTTCACGTGATCCGCACGTGCCTTACCCATTTCCATGGGCTAGAGCGTAGAGCCAAAGGCGAAGCTCTCTACTCTGGTCGTCAATGGCGGGGAGCAGCGTCTTGCTAGCCTTCTCTCCTCCCCTCCCCTCTTCTCCTTCCTCTTCTCTCCGCTCTCACCATTCCCATTCCTTCTTTGCATCTCCCCTCCACTCCCTTCCTCCAATCTCCCAAAACCCTTCATCAAAATACCACCTTTCTTTCCTTTCCAAACCATCTCTTTCTCTTTCTCCTTCTCCTCCTTCCTTCTTCTCCTTCTTCCTACGCAGTGCTACTTCTGAGTACGTCTTCCCAGATCCCATTCCCGAGTTCGCCGAAGCTGTGAGTGTTCATAACTGGTTTGCTTTCATGGGTTGTTTATCTTTTTGGTTTTGATTTTTTTCCCCCTCAATTCTCGTTTTGATTCAGGAGACAGAGAAGTTCAGGAGCCATCTCCTTCAGAAGCTCTCCAAGAAGGATATTTTTGGGACCTCTGTTGAGGAAGTTGTAGGTGTCTGCACTGAGGTTTGTTTTCATTTTTTAATTTTATTGGTTATCTAAAGCATAAATTTTTCAATTTATGATGTGTTGGTGTTATATTGATTTTTTCATTATCACCAGTGTACTTTTTTTTTCTGGTCTCTGTTTATGATGTCCTGTTGTGTTATGTTGATTTTTCATTGATTCATTTGGTTGATTGATATTTTTGTCCTCTGGTAAAGCTTGTTTCTTGTTGAATTTCCAGCATTGCATAGTATATATGAGAAGATTGTTGTTTTTCTTGGCACATTGCTTTTATTTACCCTAAACCCTAAACCCCTAACCCCATTTGATGTAGTTGATAAATAATTGGAAATGGATCAAATTTTCATTCCTCTTCTCTACAAACTGAGCTATCCTAGTCATTCTCTTTTCTTGTGTCACACCGTATACATCTAGAAAGAAGTATGCTTTTGAAGAAGCTTGGACAGTTTGGGATATGGTTTTTGTTGAGTTTAGATTGTAGAGTTTAGTAGGCTAGAACTCTAGACCATTTCTTCAAACCTGATAAATTTTTCAAATGGGCTTAATTTAATATGCGAATCTATGAATAATTCAGTGGGGAGTGAAGGAGCTTGTAATATTTTCTTTGGCTTATGTTCATAGGAAAAAAAACAGTGATGTTCGCTATTGGTTGATCTAGTTAAGCAAATCATTCAAGAATGGAGTTTGGTGATGTTGAAAGCAATTAATAAGAAATATAGATAATCTTTCTGTAGGCACACACTAGGGTTGTATGTAAATTGCATCGACCTAAATTCTGTCCATTTCTAATAAGATAACACCCAATCTAATTTGCTTAACATGATCTATCAGTAGGGAACATCATTACTAGCTGATAGAGTTACTTAGGTAATTTTCTTGATGATGTTGACCAATGAGAACAATTAGTCGATTTAAAAAAATTATAGTTTCCTTGCAAAGCATATGACAATTGTTTCACAATTCTTAATATTTAGAAAAATTCTAAAATTGGACCTAGGGATAGGCTAAAATCAATTCTACCTGACTTACTAAAAATTAAAATGAGCTTAGAACCCATCAAGATGATGCCTTTGTAAAGAACCTAGTGCTCATTTATTTTGAACTCAAAAGAGCCTTTGGTGGTTACTTAAAACTTTATCTTGGTTAAGAGTGATGACTAATTAAAGTTGGAATGTATGTTTTAAGCTTTTGGACCATCGTTAGGGTTTTTGTTGATCCTAAGTGTCTGAAGACTGCAAAAAGAATCTCCGATGCCTCATTTAACAAGTTTCAGTATTCTATCTAAATATGTCTTGGATATTAAGGTAAAATATGGAAACAAGTGTGGTTTTATTGTTGAAACAGTTTGGCCCTTTAGGACTAGAGACCTGTACTTCAGTTGCTGAAATTTGATTTGGATCTGGCATCTTAGTCCTTCCATTTGTTTGCTGGCAGACATTGGTTTGTGAAATAGTTTGCACATCCTTGACACTGGCTATTGCTGCAGCCCCCCACTACCAGTCTGTTGCCCCTAGCCTAAAACCTGTGCCAATCTGATTGCCGCAATTGCAAGTGGATGGTGCAGCTAGGATTGGAACTGTCTCAAAAAATTTAGATGTAATGGCTTCAACTTGCCTTAGGGGTAAACTACAAGGTTTTTCTTTCCGCAATTTGACTTACTGATTATTTTCAACTCTGCCTCATTAAAGATAATATTTGATTGCAAAAGGAGCAGAAAGCATGTCATGAGAGTTTATTGTATTCATGAACTCCATTTTAGATGAAATGGCTGAATTTAGTAATCATCATCAAGTTAAAATTTGCTGAATTGAAATTAAAGACAGATGCAGTAACATGTGGAATTTACAAATGCACCAAGAGAAGTGCCTCCAATATTAATAAACATCAATTAATCTTCTTGCTAGCACTAGCAAGACTTCATTCTTATATCTCAAGAATAAAGTAATTTTAAGCTAGTAAGCCATAAGATAAGCTTACGAGCAGTAGGATATATGAAAGCAGACCATTAAACTATGATCTATCTAAATATACACATACTGGTGAATTGTGATGCTTTCATTCATTGGGAACTCCTTGTACAAATGAATTTTCAGAACTTCAATAACACAAAAACTATTCAAACCAACTACACAATATTCATGTAAACTGCGATCTGATTTTGATGACTATTTTTGGTATTGCTGTGAAAATAAGAATACTGCAATCTGGGTGGTGCTAGAGAACTCTAGCAGAAATGACAATCAGCTCTCCATCCATTGCCCTTGATTTCTCCTTTTGTAAACAGAAATAATTTTTTTAGTGTTCTGTTAAAATATGTTATATTTTAGTATATTTAGGTTTAGGAAGTCTGTGAGTAGCAAAATATGATTTGTATCTTAATATAATTCATATTTGGTGTTATTATTAGTTGGAAATAAGTATTTCAACATTATCAACCATGAAGTCCACAGAATCAGAAGT
Source organism: Dioscorea cayenensis subsp. rotundata (assembly GCF_009730915.1). Lineage (NCBI taxonomy): Eukaryota > Viridiplantae > Streptophyta > Magnoliopsida > Dioscoreales > Dioscoreaceae > Dioscorea > Dioscorea cayenensis. The sequence goes on from NC_052473.1 coordinate 6,108,444, forward strand.
CCAAGAACCAATCTTGTTCTTAATGTCTTGTTTTCATGTACATTTGGTTCGGATATTCCAAAATGTACATGCACAACACAGATTGCACATTTATCATCTTCTGTGGGTAAAACTGTTCTTTTGTGATGTACTTCCTGGTTACTGATTGTTTAATATGCCAATATTCTCATTATGGCAGATCTTAAGCAACTTCTTGCACACCGAGTACGGCGGTCCAGGAACGCTTTTGGTGATTCCTTTCATTGACATGGCTGACACCTTGAACGAAAGGGGACTTCCCGGGGGGCCTCAAGCGGCACGAGCAGCAGTTGTGTGGGCCCAAAAGCATATCGATGAGGACTGGAAGGAATGGACCGGAGATAGTGATTAAGCTAAATCCTTTTTCATAAGAAAAAAAAAAGCACACAAACACTTTAGATCCAGTTACAATTTTGCTCGATGTTTTATGATCTTACTGTGATTTAGAAACATTGAATCAGCTTGTGGAGTCAGGTTGAGGTTTTTGGTTATTTGTAGGTTGAGTTGTATGATGCCCTTTTTAGATGTTTGTTTTCAGAATGATATCCAGAACAGCATCTGTAGTATGTGTGACTGCTGTAAAGATGGATGGGAGTTCAACAATTACAATGTTGCACAATCCATTCAAATGATCATTCTTACTTATTTTATTTTATTTATTAATTTTGTTAGCCTTTGTGATTTTGATTTTGTTTTACGTGCAGGGGTATTTGCCCCTGCAATATGCATTTGTTTGAGAGAATTTAGGTAATCAGACTGCACTTGAATAAAACTAAGTTAGTCTAAATTGAAAATTCAGCATAATCAAAGAGTTTATTTGAATAAATTTAGAGTTTAATTATAATTAAATAATTTTGGTCAAATAGAGATGTCATCTAGGGTGAGCAAAACTGTGTACCCGATTCGGTTTTAAAAACCGGATCGGGTATCCGGTTTTTCGGATCGACAAAAACTTTACCCATATCTGATCCCGGTTTAAAGCAGTATCGATTATCGGGTATCCGGTTTAAATTGGATATCGGATATTCGGATCCGAATTTAAGTTTTATTTACTCCATGGATTTGTTTTATATAACAATATTACATAAAAAAACAAATATGAAAAACTTATAATTTAGCATTAAACTCTTATATTATTCTCCACACAACAAAAGTAATAGAGAGTTTTATCAAAGATTAGACATTATCAAATAACTTCATCAAGCATTAAGCTGCTCTCATCAGATTTGAGCTAGAGAGAGGGGTAATGGCTATTGGTGAATGGGAGGCAAGGGATTTAAAATTTTTTTCTTTTTACTTTTAACCCCTTGTAAATTTAAATTTATATATATATATATATAACTTTGTAAGTTATTTGATTAGACACTTGGAAATTTTTTATTTTTAGCCCTCGTAAAATTTAAATTTATTAATGTATATATATAACTTTTAAATGGTTGAGATGAGGGATTTGCATTTTTTTTTTCATTTTTTATTTTTTAAGACCATATAAAGTTTTAAACAATATATATATATATATATATATATATAAATATATAAATATATATATATATATATAATAAAAATTAAAAATTGGATCTAATTTGGATACCTAATTTTTAATTTCTCCCAACCCGGATCCGATCCGGTTGCATATAAAAAATTCGAATTGGGTACCCTAATTTTTAGATCGGGTACTCAAAAAATTAGGATCAAAAAATCGGATATTGAATCAGATTATCGGATCTGAATTTTTTTGCTCATCCCTGATGTCATCAAATGCTTAATTTTCAATATAATAAAATCATTTACACTCTTTGTAGTTTTTTCCTAATTTTTTTTACCCAAATTTATGTTTTTGCTTAATATAGTTATTTATTTCCTAGATTTTTCAAGTCATTGATCAATGATCATCTTTATTTTTCATTGAGATAACCAACATTATATTTTTATTTTTATTAATTTCACAATAATTTTTATTTGAACGAAAAGAAAAAGGAAACAAAATGATTTGAACCGTTGTTCCAAGTTCCAAAGATATTCATGAAGATTATAAAACTGAATATATTTCAAACCAATGTTTGAATAAAGCTTCCATTTTTTATTATCTTATAATAGTCAATAAAGATGGAACTATTTTAAATATAAATCAATCTCGCTCGTACCACCATTAAATGCTTTTTAATATAATAATTTTTTTATTAATAAGGTACAGATGGCCCATTTAAGTGATTGTTAAAAGAGAAAAACAGATACCAAGATGTACCCTGACTTTTTAGAAAAATCCTCTATCTTGTAATTTTGGAGAGGGTGAAACTACTGTTTTTTCAACGTAGGACTCAATATAGAAATAGTACTTAACTCAAATGTACAGTGTATAAATAATATTGTTGGAGAAGAATTCGAACCCCTTGCTTTCCTCTCTACACTGTTGTGTGATAACATTAGGCTATCCAATTGACAATATAATAAATTTTTTATATTAAAAACAAACCTACATTTACAATGCAACCTGATTTTATAAATTTAGATTCCTTGTAATTTGAACAGTAGATAACCAAAGAGAAAAGATGTCCAGTTAATCCCAAATAAATATTTATGCCTAAAGAAAATCAAGATTTTATCACAATGTCTAAATTAAAAATATGTTTAAAATACAATGACAGTAAGGACTTCATTGCAACATATATTTCTAGTCTACTCAGTACTCACCTCCACCCAAACACATATCCCTACCACACCTTTAAAACTAGCACATAGTTTTCATGCATCATTTAAACATAATAGCACAGCTAGTTACCCCTTACCACCTTTTACAAGTGACAAAAATAAATACATGCAAAGTGTCAGGGACTCAAACAAAAGAACAAGTATTTTCAAGGACCCCTCTATACATATATCATTTTTTTTATTTTTTTATTTTTTTCTCTCTACTCATTATATATCCACTCACAAAGAGAAGGCCTCCCTCCTCCTCCTCCTCCTCCTCCTTCTATCCCCTACCAATTCCTTCCAATATTATATACTCTTCTCTATCTTTCTAATCTAAGCTTTGTGATGGCTAAGGAATAATGAGGATGAAGGTCTCCTACTCCATTAATAATGACTCAAGCTCTTCATGCTGTGATCTCTTGTGCAATGAGGAGGCTGAAACACTAAGTGATCAAGAGATCATCATGCCAGAATACACCCATCAAGTGGAGTGCTACTTCCCTGAGGATTCAAATGAGTCCATAGCTGAGTTCATTGAAGGGGAGGCAAGTTACTCACCTGCCAATGACTATCTTGAAAGGTTCAGGTCTAGTTCTTTAGATTCCTTGGCTAGACAGAACTCTGTCTCTTGGATCCTTAAGGTTTGCAGTACTTGCATGCATACATTTTTTTTTTCCTTTCTTTTCTTTTTTTATTATGTTGTTTGTTTGCCCTTAACTTTTCTATTGATTGTTTTGCTCATGTTTTCATTCAGGTTCAGGCTTATTACCATTTCCAACCTCTCACTGCTTATCTTGCTGTTAACTATATGGACAGGTTCCTCTCTAGCCACACTTTGCCTGTAAGCCCTGTCTCTCTCTCTCTCTCTCTCTCTCTCTCTCTATATATATATATAGCATATAGTATATGTTTATGTATATATATAAAGTTAAGTTTATTGGGAAAAGATTTCTATCTTAAGTGTTTCTAGTTCGATGAAGGCTAAGGTTTTTAGTTAATTTGGATTGAGGGAAGAAGATGAAGATGAACAGAATGTATAAGCAAAGAAAGAAAGAAAAGAAAGTTATATATATATATATATATATATACGAACCTACAATACGAGAGTAAGAGTTCATTTCCCTCCAAAGTACCCAAGTAAAAGGTTAAGAGTTCAACTCCTTCCAACACAATGGTTGAGGGTTTGCGATGTTTATCAAACAATATATATATATATAGAAGAAGATGAAGATGGATGAGGAAAGGAAGAAGAAGGAAAGCTATGTGTATATATATATATATATAGATAGATATTATTGGCTTAGTCATTTTCTTTCTTCCATTCTGTCTTCTTGGTCTCACAATGAGAGAAAAAAGGATAAAGAAAAAGAAGAAGAAAAACATACCATGATAAACTTAAGCAATGTTAAATGTTAATAACAATAATGTAATATGGGCACTGAATAAGTACAAAATGGGTTCCACTTGAACTCACATTATATAATTTAATCAAACTTTTCTATGGGTCCCATTAATACTTATAATTCTCAAGAGAGATATATAAGTAATGCAATATTATGCTTTTATGTACCTTTATTCCTTGGTGTTTAATATAACAGAAACATACAAAATTTTCCTAAATTTTTCTTTTTTTCTCTCATCTTTGTAGCAAGTGAATGGTTGGCCTTTACAGCTATTGGCTGTCTCTTGCTTGTCTCTTGCTGCAAAGATGGAAGAAACTCACGTACCATCTTTAGTCGATCTTCAGGTACTTTTCTTGATACGCACTAGTCTATTTTTCAATATATATATATATATATATATATATATTTAAATTGATCTAAAACATTTTTATTAGGTTGAGGATGCAAAATTCGTTTTCGAGTCAAGGGTAATACGGAGAATGGAACTCCTAGTACTCACCGCACTTAAATGGAGGCTTCGATCGGTAACACCATTCACATTCATCGACTTCTTCGCCTACAAAGTGGATCCTAGTGGATTATATACAAGATACTTAGTCTCTCATGCAACTCAAATCATTCTCTCAACAATCATAGGTACAAATATTAATCTCTATATATATATATATATATATATCATAATGCATCATTAATTCTTGTATTTTTAACCAACATGCAGATGTTGATTTCTTGAATCAATGCCCATCATCAATGGCAGCAGCAGCCATAATTTGTGTTGCATCAGAGTCCCAACATCTCAATTTCATCAACCCTTCAATGGCTGTCAAATGGTGCATTGGCCTCACTAGGGTACCAAACACATACATACATATAATAAATATCATGTGATAATAAAAATACATTTAAATCATTTATTTTTGCAGGAAGGAATAAACAAGTGTTATAGGCTAATGCAAGAAGTAGGAACAGACAATACACTGAGAAAGACACTGAAGATAGTCCCATACTTGCGAGTAACTATCCCTGCAACAAGCATAAGTTCTATGTCTTCATCTTCATCTTCATCTTTGTCATTACCAAACAAAAGAAGAAGGCTAAATAATAACAATTTAGATGAAGATGAGAGCAAAGAAAGCTCAGAAAAATAATGGTTAAAACTTAAACTTCCACATTTTCATAATCCAAGACCAAAGATTTTCCTCTGGAATAAGGGAGGTTTAATTTTGCTTTATGTTATAATTTTCAATTTTTCAGCAGGGTAATGATGATCAGGGTGAGATGCTATACATAATGGCATGTGGGCAATGGAGATTCCCAAGGGTGGGGAATCTTGCATTTTCCTTTAGGTGTTGGGGAAGTGAGTCAGATATCATTGTTTTTTGGTGGCATGAATGATGGGTCTTTTCATGGCCTTAAGGAGGAATATATGGAGTTAAAGTTGGTCATTCATTCATTCATACACCAAAATCTATAAATAGTTTAAGTTATCATTCATCATATCTTTTTAGGGGAATGTATTTTGATTATTAGTATTATTTTTATTTTTATTTTTATTTTTTAAGGTTAAGTTGTTGAGTGGTGTGACCACACGTGTTATCATTTTTTTACACGTGCATTAGCCTTGATTGGCCAACTTTAATGTAAGCAAAAGGTTTGTTCCTATGGAGGGAGGGGCCTTTTGAAAGCATTTGTATTTATTTGTCTAATGAAATAATTGTATTCTTGTGTAATTAACTTTTATGTTTTTTTAAAGTGGTGTTTTCTTGCTTAAAATGATGAGTTTAGTGCATGAAATTATTTTAGTTTTAATGGGATGCATAAATCATTGATCTTAGATTTTTATTGTCACATAGTAGTATATTGTAAAAATAAGTAATTGCTATTATAATATTTATGTAAAAACTGTATTTGTCATATACCATACTGAATCAGTTTTATTTGTTTGCATATGATAAAATATAATTTAAAAAGTTTAATAAAAAATAGATTACTATTATCTTTTTCTCTTTAATCATACGGATAAATGATCAATATATATATATATATTTATATTATTAGATTGAAAAATTGGCTTTTAACCATAAAATTTTACTAAGAATATCATTTTCACTATTTATTATTTTTCATATTTTTTTAATTTTGAAATTCAAGATAAAACAAAAAAAAGCAAAATATTAATTGATCCTTTTTGAAAGACTTGTTTTTTAATCATCCTTCTCATTTTTTCGCCAGGCTGTCAGTTTATTTATGATTTT
>NC_052473.1:6115810-6124297 GCF_009730915.1 Dioscorea cayenensis subsp. rotundata
CTACATTTTGCAAAACTCATTTATTCTACTAATTTGCTTATGTAATCATTTTGCATTCTTGTGGCAATAGTTAAACCCATGGCAAAATAGGATATTGGGATGATTAAATGGCCATGGAAAATAGACAAGACATGACTGATTCTTTTTTTTTTCTTGTAGCAAGATGAGTAGAAATTTGCCTAGTTGGAGGAAATAACCAACTTTGGATCCTCGGATTGAGCCTCTTTGCTCTTGCATTGCATACAACTATAATCACCTTGTTTGCAAATGCCAATCATTTTCAACAGCAATTGCATGAGACATCTCTAAAAATTTAGAGTATAAAATGGTTGTTGCTTAACCTAGATGATTCGATCAAAAGCTCAAATTCTTTTCTTCCATATTCTTAAAAGGAATAAATGTGAATGATTTTAAATTGTTCTTTTGGCGAATAAATATGGCCATGTTTAACTTTAGTGATCTAAATTGTATTTTCTTGATATTGTTAAGAAACGATTATCAAGAAATGTAACCGTGATTTAGTGTAAGAATAAGGTTTCTAGGAATGTATTATAATAACCCAATATGTTCATATTTGTCAAGGATTTTTGACTTAAAAGCCCATTCGAACATGTAAAAATAACTCCATTAATTTACAATGTTGGTGGAAATAAGTTTGTCGTGTAGTGGTAGGGATGTTGTGAAAGACATTGAGTGGGAGGCGGAGGAAGAAGCAACTCTATATTACAAATTGTACAATATTTGGGAGGTGTCAACACTTTGTAAGCCCTAGAATTTATAGATTTGTTGTCCAAAATCGAGATTAATTTTTCTATTGAGCATCATAAGCTATATAAAATAATGCTTAGTATGTACAATATAGTAATTATGCTCACCAATTTCACATTTCATTCATCATAATTTGTAATTTGCCATTAATTGTATTAAATTTTATTGAATGAGAAGAAAGACATAAACAAGTCAAAAGCATAGATGATTTCCTAATTATATAATATCTCGTTACAAAAATATTTGTATTAATTATAGTTTGCATATAGTATTTATATTCTCACGTTGTATCATACGGTGTGGAATACTAACCGATGAAGATGAAGTTATCATAACTGTTTGTTATTTTTGAAAAGGTGAGGAGCAACCAATTATCTTTCGTGCAACAAAATTTTTAGTGTATTTTGTAATACTTGAACCTAATTAATTAAATTATGAATATGCAAACAGCAATTAATGACTCTCATCTTGTTTTGGTTTTAGTTCTTTATGAAAGGTTGCCTACATTCTTTTACTTTTGCGGGATGGTTGGGCATGAGTCCAATTCTTATCAGAGCGTGAGCGGCTGTGAACTAACGGTCTAGATTCTGGCCACGACCAATGAACAGGCAGCCGGTCCTAAGATTCTCAAAGCATTGTGGGCGGGGAGTACATGGCCGGACTTAGAGTTAGAGGTCATTAGTGGCTTCCTCACTCATCACGCCTACTCGCTCGAGAACTTTTCAAAAATGATTTGACTCCATAACCATTATCTCTACGATTCGAATATTTTTACGAAAATTACCTGCTAATAATTTCTCGAGACTTACCATACATTGTTCCTCGAGGATATGTCTTACGGGATGATTCTGAACTTGTCGACATCAACTATTCCTTATGCTTCTCCACTATCCCGGCATGATAATCGGCAAACAACCCATGCATACCGGTTAAGTCTTCACCACCTCTACGTAATTTCAGCCTTACTCCTTTCCTTTGATCTTTGTGGTGCAGAGGCGGTACGATGACCCTAACTCCACTCACTCGTTGGTAGATATTTCTATGTCTTTAAGGGAGACCTTTCAATAATAAGATTGAACTTGTCTTGATGGGGTCCCTTGAAGAAGTAGTGATGAGATGTTTGAAGACCGTAGACGGGCCGACACAATGACTCTTGTTGCATTTCCAATCGGAATTGAAAAGAAATCCCTGATTCGAAGGGACACACATGACACTCGCCTTTCTTAGAGGGTAGGTTGATCTTTGAAAAGAAGGGGAAGGAAGTCTAAAGATACAATTCTTTTTGGTTTTAAGCCGCGATCTCTACTCTCTGAATGTCACAGAATTCTTTATTTGTTATTTTGCTTACCATAATTTTCATCATGGATGCCATTAAAATTGTTTGTTATGAAATTGCGGGGGCATCTACGTGAGGATACCTCTAATTAAGTTCTCAGTCGCCGAGAAATACAAAGTTATGATGTTATGTCTTCACGAGACCTTCAAATGAGGATTGACTCAGCGTCGGTTTACTGCTTGAGCTTCTTACTTCTGAAATTTGGAGGTTTTACTTGGGAATTTTGGCGGATGGGTATTTTGGAGGAATCTTGGTCTCTTGGAGGAAATGCATGATCTTGTTTTACTCAGTGCCATCTCTAGATTGAGCTCTCCATCTTATTATTTCCCAGGTTCTACTATTAATTGGATTATGTCATTATTTATAATTAGATCTCTTTTTTCAAATCAATAATGTTCTTGTGGGCGTGAAAGGCTTTCTAGGCACAATACTGTTATATTCATTAGCTTATTGTTGGAGTTTTGACTTTTAGTACACCTCCGTGATGAGCATAAGGGAGGGTTCTTTTTCTATTATTCCATAATGCTTGTTATTTTTAAGCTTTGGTAAAGATAATAACAGCTTCTTGATCTGCATTTCTCTAGATCCCACGGGTTCACTTTGGTGCAATATTCAAATGGGTGCCGTAGGCATTGGGCCCGTCTTGATAGGTGCTTGGTGAATTTGGATTAGGGTCTTCTGATGTAATTCCCTATACCCTCAATCATTTACCAAAATTTTCTCGATCATGCTCTTCCTTCTTTTGTCTCTTTAATAATTTTTGTAGTTATAATTAACTCCGTTTAGTAGTATTAGGTGGATTATATTGGTTGTCATAATGCTGTCTACCCACTTACGAGCTTGGGGAGGTTTCCCTAATGTGTCCTGTGCATGCCTTTTTCGCATCTTATCTCTCGCAGTCTCCGGACTAACTTGTAAAAATTGGTGTAAAATTGGTTTTAAATCATGCCAGTTGATTTCAGACATTATTAATCTTTGAGAATGACGATGATCTCTTTAGAAATGTGGAATGCTCCTAGTCTTGGATACTTGACCTCTTCTTGAGGAATTGTGTGCCTTTAGGCATATGTTGCTCTTCAAAAGGCAGACTTACAAACAAATGGGCTCGGCATTGCTCACAATGCAATGGGTTTGCGAGGAGATGAAAACTCCTAAAGTTAACTCTCACGCTTGCTACCCATATCCGGTAAGAATGATATTTTAAATGCTTTTCCCTAGTGAGTCTTCCTCGGCTATCTTCTTTGGATTGGTGACTCTATCCTCGAATATTATACTCGTGAGGAAGTTTAGCTTACTGTTTTGAACTCCCTTTCGGGTGAAAAGTCCTGCCCTAGGTTTAACTATCGAGGTTTTATCCTAGACTAAAATTGGCGACCATAACTTTGAAGCTATTTAATATTTTTGGTTAACTCCATCATGCTGAATCTTGTGCTTAAAACTTTTATCGCCCTTATCCTAAAAAGACAATCTTATTTGATTTACGAATTTAGACCCATTTCGCTTAGTGCAATGTTTGTTTTAAAATCATCTCTAAAATTTTATGCCGACTCAAACTTGTTGTCCCAAAACTCATTGGGCGTGAACAAGTTGGATTTGTTTTTGGTAGTTGTCCATTTGATAACATTATTGCTTTGCAAGAAGTTGTGCACACTTTGGAAAATGATTGTAAAGACCCTTTAGGATGTTAATCAAGATAGATGTTGAGAAAGCTTATTACACTCTCAGCTGGAATGCAATTCTTGCCACTCTCACGAAAATGAATTTCCCTTCTATTTGGATTTCTTGGATTAAAACTTGCATTAGCTTTAATTCATTTTCCTTTCTTATCAATGGACAGCCCACTCCCTGGATGAAATCTTCTAGAGGAGTTCGCCAAGGTGATCCTAACTACTCTTATCTTTTTATTCTTGTTTCTTAGAACTTAACCTCCATGATGGTTGCTCTTAGGCACTTAATATGATTCTGGTTTTTAATAATCAAAGCTCAAGTATAACTTTATCACCTCATGTTCGTTGATAATCTTGTGCTTACTACTCAAGGCTATAGAAAAGTGCTAGATTCATTAGTCTTTTGCCTCACTATCTCGATGAAATTTTGGGCAAGTTCTAATGCTTCTAAATCTGTAGTTTATTTTCCTTCTTGGATTAATAAGAAAATTGCTAAAAGTATTTTGTTCCATTCTTAAAACCACTGGTTGCCCTCTTTTCCCTCTTAAATATCTTGAGTACATATTTCCCCTAAGTATTTTGGCTAAGGTTGTCTTTACCTCAATTCTCTGACTATTATCAAATTTATTTACATTCTAGATGGACGCATTCCAATTTATCTTTTGCTAAACTATCCTTATTAATTCTTCCTTGCTTTTTGTCCAAACTTACTATTTATCTGTGTATCCTATCTATGATTCTATATGCCATGAAATCAATACAATTATCAGGAGGTTCTTTTGGTGTAAAAGTGGCAATGGAAAGGGCAGCCATGTTGTCGCCTAGGATTATCTTGCTCCCTCTAAACCTGAGGGGGGTCTTGCAATCAGAAACCTTTTTCTTGCGAAGCATTCATTATAGTGAGAACATTTTCAAGTACATTAACAATGATGATTATATTTTTGGTTGATATTTTTTTCATGTTAAATATGGTATGATTAATTTCTGAGGGGATTCTATTCTTGCTGGTTATTCCTAGGTTTTTAGGGGTTTATGCCATACTGCTTTTAAATTTAAACCTAATTTAAGAATCAATATTCTGAATTCTACTCAAACTTCCTTCTTATTTCACCCTTGGTGCTCTGAGATTCCTCTTTCTCTAAGTCCTACCTTTATTAATATAAATTTGGACTTAGAGATGATTAATATTACTGATCTAATGCTTAATTGCTCTTAGGATTATCACAAATTAGGTTTGCTATTTGGTAATAACTTGGACTATATCATCCCCAAATTGGGTATCATTAATGCATCTGGTTCTAACCACTGGATTTGCTCTTCTAAGTCTCTTAACTGCAGCCTTTCTGCCACAATTTATCATTATTTGAATCATTATCCTTGTTGGAATGACAATTGGATTGGCTTGAAAAAACTTTGGGATTTAAATGTGGCCCCTTGAGTCAGGCACTTTTTGTGGCTCACATTCAAAGGGAGAGTCAACATAGCTGAGTATCTCTACTCCATCAATTTGGGTCGTCGTTGCTTTTGTACCTTGTGTAACGTTGACCATGGATCGATTGAACACCTATTAGTCTCTTGTTGCAAGGCTCAAGCAATTTGGAACCAAATTAGCCTTAAGACTGGTGTTACCATCACATTTCTTTATGATTTTTGCAATGGCGATTGGCTTGTCAATGCAACTTTTTCTCCATACATTAAGTCTATTATTACTACAATAACTTGGTATATTTGGAAGAGCAGGTGTGATAAAATTTTTAGAAACATCAATGCTTTTTGCCAGGTTATTACTTGCCGAACTATTGTACGTATGCTGGAATTCTCCTATGTCCCTAATGAGTAGCTTGGTAAGAGATTAATTCTTAACAATTTCTCTTCTATAGATGGCCCTTTCCTTTTCATATCTAGCTTCGAGAATGCTGCAACTAAGGCCGGTGGAGCAGGTTTCTTTTGTTCTAATTCTAATTGCTCAATTTTATTGGCAGGGTCTTGTCCTTCAAGCTGTTGTGGATGTTGGGATTCAGTTTAATCACATATTCATCAACAATTTAGATACTTATAGAATCCTCACTTTGAGACACGCATCTAGCAGCAACCGCCTGTGCCATTAGATTACATGCATCAACCAACTCTTCTCCATAGTGGGTCATCCTAGTATCCATATTATCGATAAGACCTGGGCTTCTCCAGCACTCAGATACTTACTTTTTTCTTTTAAGGCCTTGATCTTCCTCATTGGATTATGAAGGCTTTTAACAATTCTGGTTTTGTTTTTTGAAAACTTGTTACTATGTTTGCTATTTGCTTTGTAGTTTGCTACTCATACTGTTTGCTTTGTAGTTTGGGTGTTCTTTTCTGTGCACTTTGACTCTTTATTTTAATAAAATAGCTCCTGAGCTTATTTCCTAAAAAAATGTCTTACAAGATGAGTCCAAATTAAAAAAAAAGAGCAACTTTTACCATTGTTTATTTATAACAAGATGACACAAGTTGATTTGGATCACACACTATGTCTGGAAATATAGAAAGCTAGGAAATGCTTTGCACAATTTTATCAGATGGCTAGAAATAAGAAGACAATTGATATCTATATGATGTTATGATATATGAACAATGAAATAACCATGGCATCATGGATTGTATAAACTTTAGAATGGCTACAACAACAAATGATAGTAATTTAGAACATTAGGAATACTCACACTGTGTTTATATGTCTTGCTCTAGCTAGTAAATATTGTGTTATCACAATTTCTTAGTGCTGATGTTGTGCATATATATATATATATATGTAGGTCCTTTAACCTTGAACGATGAGCAAGAAGATACAAATACGGTTGATAAGTGCTTGTGCGATATGAATGCGAAGCGTTCATTCCTTATGTTAAGCATTACTTTTCTCAGGTTTTTACACTAATATGTGTGTTTTTATGTTACTTTGATGCGGGCAGGGGTTGTGAGGGCCGAGTATGAAGGAAAAGAAGCCAATGTGGAGCACAATGCACTGATTTTTGGAGGAAATCTTGCTAAGGTTCAAACGCGAAGACATAGGGTCGGGTGTGAGATGCCGAGTGTGTGCCAACCTCCTCGTATTCTAGTTGGCACATCCATTTGGAGGGCACAAAAGGCGGTCACATTCGAGCATTCGACTTATGCACATAGAACAAGAGCTCCACCAACTTGCCTATCATTGAAGAAGCAAGTGATCCACGATGTGAATGTGTGCCCGTTTGCATTACCCCGATGAAAGTATGGATTCGGGAAGCTATTGAGCGAGTACTTGTAGCAACATCGTAGCAAAAATCTGTATGCGACCTTTGTTCACAGCCCGGCCGAGAAAACTGGAGTTCAGAGAATCCACACGGGCGTGTGTAAATTATCCACGCCCGTGTGGAAATTCCACATGGGCATGTGAAGTATCCACGCCCGTGTAGTCACCCGATTCCAGCCTTATTTAAAGCCGATTCAGCCCCGATTTTTAGTATTCTTTTCTCCATCTTTTCCCCAACTTGAGAGAGGGCTTCGGCTAGGGTTTTGAGGGGTATTGGCTAGGATTTTGGAGAGGTTCTACGGCTCCGACATCGCGCGTCGTTTGGGAGAAGGTTATTGGGAGAGCTTTCGTCGGCATCGATCCGGCGAGGTGTATCCTAGGCCGGACAAAGGATCCCTTGCGACCAGTAGAGGACTCTCCATAAGACCATCGACATGACCATCGAGGGGGTTTTTCTATGGATTCATTGCTTTTACATTCTATTTTTTTTATTGTACTTAGCTCCATGGAGAGCTAAACCCCTAGTGGGTACTTGGGTATTTGTGAACCCTAGGATGTATTTGTTTCAATGAATCTCTTTATTATGCTTTCAATGAATTGATGTTTATTGTGAGTTCCAAACTTGAATGCTTGATTGTATGAACATTTCCCCTAGAGTGATACTAGGGTTGAGAGTTCTCGTTGGTAACCTTGTGAGTGAGTGACACACCACGAGGCGTTAGACAAAAGCTAGGTTGGAGTGGGTTGAAAGGGTGAGTCGAGAGTGCAGGGGGCGTCCCCTTTTCCCTCTGACGTGATAGATTATACCTCCGTTCCTCGAGTTCTTTGCGGTCACAATAGAGTGAATGGTCTAAGGGATGAACTTCCGCTGGGGCTTAGTTGCTGCGTGCAGCGGGTGAAGCGTTGAGGTGATCTTAGTATCTAGGGGCTTAATTATGGTTAGGGGACCTTCCACGGACCAAAGGGTTAGGTCTATAATTAGGAAGAGATTTATCACTTGGAATCCCTAGAGCTCATTGCAACTCTATGCGAGTGCGAGGTTGAGAGGTTATCTAATCTCTCCTCCGGGACATGTATAGAGTTAGGCATAGTTGACCTTAGATTTGGGACTATGTAATGAAGGATTTCCATGACTCACTATTGCATTGATTAGGAAGCATAATAGAGGGTTCTTGCACTTGAAGCGATCGTCCTAGGCGGAGCATTATCCGAGTACCCCATCTTTATCGATTGCCTTACCTTCTCCTTTACTCGTGCTCTCTTACTTGTTGATTTTACTTTTGAGAATTGAATCATTGTCACACTTATCACTATTGATCTTTCACATAGCTAAGAAGCGGATTAAGTGTTTTTATTCCCTACTCCCTGTGGATTCGATACCCAGCTCACCCGGGATTATTACTCGACAAACCCGTGCACTTGCGGGATATCGCAAGGGACCTTGTCAC
>NC_052473.1:6125297-6138550 GCF_009730915.1 Dioscorea cayenensis subsp. rotundata
CGTCTTTTATTCGGAAAAGAGTGGAAGGTTTAACTTAATACACATGGACTATGATATTCAAAAACTAATTATAATGCCATCACAAGATTTATATGAACATCAAAATAAATGCCTATAATAATAATAATAATAAGAATGTATAATACAAATGAAATGTCCTAATACAAGTATCCTCGCTGGCATTCGAGGGCATAATCCTAACACTTGCATGTATTAGAGTAGTTTATCATGTTTAAGTGTTGAGGTTGGATAGTAAGTGATAAGTGCTTGTGCGATATGAATGCGAAGCGTTCATTCCTTATGTTGAGCATTACTTTTCTCGGGTTTTACACTAATATGTGTGTTTTTATGTTACTTTCGTGCAAGTAGGGTTGTGAGGCCAAGTATGAAGGAAAGAAGCCAATGTGGATTACAATGCACCGATTTTGGAGGAAATCTTGCTAAGGTTCAAACGCGAAGACATAGGTCAATGTGAGATGCTAGAGTGTGTGCCAACCTCCTCGTATTCGAGTTTGGCACATCCATTTGGAGGGGCACAAAGGCAGTCACACTCGAGCATTCCGACCTATGCACATAGAACAAGAGCTCCACCAACTTGCCTATCATTGAAGACGCAAGTGATCCACGACGTGAACGTGTGCTAGTTTGCGTTACTCCGATGAAAGTATAAATTCGGGAAGCTATTCAGGCCGGATACTGTAGCAGAGCATCGTAGCGACACGGTAGTAAGTACTGTAGCAGCAATGTTCACAGCCGGCTGAGAAAACAAAAGTTCAGGGAATCCACATGCCCGTGTGGAAATTATCCACGCCCATGTGGAAATTCCGCACGGGCACGTGAAGCATCCACGCCCGTGTAGTCGCCCGATTCCAGCCCTATTTAAAGCCGAATCAACCCCGATTTTAGTATTCTTTTCTCCATCGTTTCCCCAACTTGAGAGAGGGCTTCGGCTAGGGTTTTAAGGGGTATTGGCCAAGGTTTTGGAGAGATTCTATGGCTCCGACATCATCATTCCTTAGGAAGAAGGTTGGTAGGAGAGCTTCCGTCGAGGCGTATCCTATACTGGACGAGGGAATCCTTGGACGACGAGTAGATGACTTTCCACAAGACCATCAACACGACTATCGATGGGGTTTATTTATGGATTCATTTCTTTTACATTCTATTTCTTTAATTGTACTTAGCTCCATGGAGAGCTATACCCCTAGTGGGTACTTGGGTATTTGTGAAACCTAGGATGTATTCGTTTCTTTGAATCTCTTTATTATGCTTTCAATAAATTGATGTTGATTGTGAGTTCCAACCTTGAATGCTTGTTTGTATGAACATTTCCCCTAGAGTGACACTAGGGTTGAGAGTTCTCGTTGGTAACATTGTGAGTGAGTGACACACCACGAGCGTTAGACAAAGCTAGGTTGGAGAGGGTTGAGAGGGTGAGTCGAGAGGTACAGGAGCGCCTCATTTCCCCTCCGACGTGATGGATTCTACCTCCATTCCTCGAGTTCTTTGCGGCCATAATAGAGTGAATGGTCTAAGGGACGAACTTCCGCTGGGGCTTAGTTGCGCGTGCAACGGAGTGAAGCATTGAGGTGATCTTAGTATCTAGGGCTTAATCGTGGTTACGGACCTTCCACCTGGACCAAAGGTTAGGTCTATAATTAGGAAGAGATTTATCACTTGGAATCCCTAGAGCTCATTGCAACTCTATACGAGTGCGAGGTTGAGAGGTTATCTAATCTCTCCTCCGGGACATGCATAGAGTTAGGCATAGTTGACCTCAGATTTGGGACTATGTATTTAAGGATTTCCATGACTCACCATTGCATTGATTAGAAAGCATAATAGAGGGTTCTTGCACTTGAAACACTTAACCTAGGCGGAGCATTATCTGAGTACCCCATCTTTATCGATTACCTTACCCCCTTTTTTACTTTTGCTCTCTTATTTGTTGTTTTTATTGTTGAGAATTGAATCATTGTCACACTTATCATCATTGATCCTTCACATAGCTAAGAATCGAATTAAGTATTTTTATTCCCTATTCCCTGTGGATTCGATACCTGCTCATCCAGGATTATTACTTTGACAAACACGTACACTTGCGGGATATACGCAAGGGGACCTTGTCAGTAAGTGATGAAGAAGTAATAGGAGCTCCGTAGCCCCGTGGTATACGATCTTCGCGCTCTTGCACAAGGCATTACTTACTGATCCTGTATATGATAAGTGCTTGTGTGATATGAATGCGAAGTATTCTTTCATTATGTTGACCATTACTTTTCTCGGGTTTTAACACTAACATGTGTGTTTTTATGTTACTTTCGTGCAGGTAGGGTTGTGAGGCCGAGTATGAAGGAAATAAGCCAATGTGGATCATAATGCACTGATTTTGGAGGAAATCTTGGTAAGGTTCAAACGCGAAGACATAGGTCGGGTGCGAGATGCTAGAGTGTGTGCCAACCTCCTCGTATTTGAGTTAGCACAACCATTTGGAGGGGCACAAGGGTAGTCACACTCAAGCATTCCGACTTATGCACATAGAACAAGATCTCCACCAACTTGTCCATCATTAAAGAAGCAAAGCGATCCACGATGTGAACGTGTGCCCGTTTGTGTCACCTCGATGAAAGTATGGACTCGGGAAGTATTTTAGGCCAGGCAATGTAGCGAAACATTGTAGCGAAATCATGTAGCGACGCTCATTCACTGGCCGAGAAAAGCGAATTCAGAGAATCCACGCAGGGCTGTGGAAATTATACACGGCCGTGTGGAAATTCCACATGGGCATGTGAAAAATCCACAGGCCCGTGTGGTCGTCCGATTCCAGCCCTATTTAAAGCCGATTCAGCCCCGATTTCAGTATTCTTTTCTCCATCTTTTCCGCAACTTGAGAGAGGGTTTCGGCTAGGGTTTTGAGAGGTATTGGCTAAGGTTTTGGAGAGGTTATACGGCTCTGACATTGTCATTCCTTATGAAGAAGGTTGGTAGGGGAGCTTCCGTCGAGGCGTATCCTATATCGGACGAGGGAATCCTTGGACGACGAGTAGAGGACTTTCCACAAAACCATCGACACGACTATCGAGGGGGTTTCTCTATGGATTCATTGCTTTTACATTCTATTTTTTTGATTGTACTTAGCTCCATGGAGAGCTAAACCCCTAGTGGGTACTTGGGTATTTGTGAACCCTAGGATGTATTTGTTTCATTGAATCTCTTTATTATGCTTTCAATTAATTGATGTTTGTTGTGAGTTCCAACCTTGAATGCTTGATTGTATGAACATTTCCCCTTGAGTAACACTAGAGTTGAGAGTTCTTATTGGTAACCTTGTGAGTGAGTGGCACAGCACGAACGTTAGACAAAGCTAGGTTGGAGAGGGTTGAGAGGGTGAGTCGAGAGGTACAGGAGCGTCCCCTTTCCCCTCCGACGTGATAGATTCTACCTCCGTTCCTCGAGTTCTTTGCGGCCTTAATAGAGTGATTGGTCTAAGGGATGACCATCCGCTGGGGCTTAGTTACGCGTGCAACGGAGTGAAGCGTTGAGGTAATCTTAGTATCTAGGGCATAATTGTGGTTAGGGACCTTCCACCTGGACCAAAGGGTTAGGTCTATAATTAGGAAGTGATTTATCACTTGGAATTCCTAGAGCTCTTTGCAACTCTATTCGAGTGCAAGGTTTAGAGGTTATTTAATCTCTCCTCCGGGACATGTATAGAGTTAGGCATAGTTGACCTTAGATTTGGGACTATGTATTTAAGGATTTCCACGACTCACCATTGCATTGATTAGGAAGCATAATAGAGGGTTCTTGCACTTGAAACGATTGTCCTAGGTGGAGCATTATCCGAGTACCCCATCTTTATCGATTGCCTTACATCCCTCCTTACTTGTACTCTCTTACTTGTTGTTTTTACTTTTGAGAATTGAATCATTGTCACACTTATCACTACTGATCTTTCATATAGCTAAGAAGCGGATTAAGTGTTTTTATTCCCTAATCCTTGTGGATTCGATACCCGCTCATCCGGGATTATTACTTTGATAAACCCGTGCACTTGCGGGATATACGCAAGGGGACCTTGTCATGTTTTTTGCGCCGTTGCCGTGGAGTAGGCATTTAGAGATACTTTGCACTTTGTTTTCTTACCTATTTCACCATACATTCTATTTCATATCTTCTTATTCTATCATTTTTCTGACTTTTCCTTATTTCTTTTTGATTGTAGAAAATGATTAACATGTTTGAGTCATTTTACACTATCATGAGAATGGTCGAAAACGTGGAGCAGAAAGTTCAAATAGTTACATTGCATGACATACCATGTTATTCTCATCATGAGCAGTATACAACTCAACAGCCAGTAGAAGAATCAGTTGAAGAGTACATAGCCAGGATTCAAGGGCAAAACTGTGAATTAGATAATGTGATAAAGCAAGAACTTTTTTCAGTGGGAGTTGCTATTTCAAAAGCAGAACTATGTGGAATGGACACATTGATATCCGCTGCAGAGTGTAAAGAAATAGATACCCAGGTGGAAGAAGAGGAGAATAACTGTGAAAATGAGGCAAATGATTTCGAGGAGATTGATAGATTGAAAGAGGGAAGCTTGCGCCCATCAATTATTGAATCACCAGAACTTGAGCTCAAAACTCTTCCAGCACATTTGGAATATGCATTCTTAATGGAGGACTCTAAACTCTCTGTGATTGTAGTTTCAAACTTGTCTGCGGAGCAGAAGGATAAGCTTGTTAGCATGTTGAAAAAACACAAATCAGCTATTGCATGGAAGATCTCCGACATTAAGGGTATAAACCCATCATTCTGCACTCATAAGATCCTAATGGAGGATGACTACAAATCTATGATCCAACCTCAGCAAAGATTGAACCCGAATATGAAGGAGGTTGTCAAAGCGGAGGTAATAAAACTTTTGGATGCAGGAATCATCTACCCTATATCCGACAGTAAGTGGGTGAGCCTGAGCCAAGTTGTCGCAAAAAAAGGAGGAATGACAGTAGTAAAGAATGAAAAGAATGAGTTAATCCCAACTAGGACAATTACTGTTTGGCGAGTTTGCATTGATTATACAAGACTGAAAGACGTCACTCGGAAAGATCATTTTCCTTTGCCATTTATTGACTAAATATTGGAACGACTAGCGGGGCATCATTTCTACTGCTACCTTGATGCCATGTCGGGATATTTTCAAATCCCAATAGCCCCAGAAGATCAGGAGAAAACCACATTTACTTTCCCTTATGGTACTTTTGCTTATAGAAGAATGCCTTTCGGGTTGTATAACGCCCCTGCAACATTCCAGCTCAGCATAACGGCCATTTTTGATGACTTTCTCGAAGATATTATGGAAGTTTTCATGGATGATTTTTCAGTGTTCGGGGACTCTTTCGATGCTTGCTTAAATAATTTGGAAAGAGTATTAGTGAGATGTGAAGAGATGAATCTCATCCCCAACTGGGAAAAGTGTCACTTTATGCTGCAAGAAGGCATTGTCCTTGGACATAAGATTTCCCAGGCAGGTATGGAGGTGGAGAAGGCGAAGATTGAGGTAATTGAAAAGCTTCCTCCACCTACGAATATGAAAGGGATCCGCAGTTTCTTGGGTCATGCAGGTTTTTACAGAAGGTTCATTAAGGACTTTTCGAAGATCTCCCAACCGTTGACCAAACTCTTGGAGAAGGATACTCCTTTTGATTTCGGAAACAACTGTCTGAATGCATTTAATGTGCTGAAAGAAAAGTTAGTGCAAGCACCAATCCTGATAACACCAAAGTGGGATGAGCCGTTCGAAGTAATGTGTGATGCTAGTGATTATGTAATGGGAGCGGTCTTGGGTCAGAGGAGAAATAAGCAATTTCAACCGATCTATTATGCTAGCAAGACTCTCACAAGTGCACAAGAGAATTACACCACTATTTAAAAAGGAATTATTAGCGATGAGTGTTTGCTTTTGATAAATTCAGACCATATCTCATCCTATCTAATGTCCCAGTGTTCACAGATCATTCTGCACTCCGTTATCTCATGAATAAGGCAGATGCGAAGCCGAGATTGATTCGGTGGATATTGTTGTTGCAAGACTTTGATATGGAAATAAAAAGATAAAAAGGGGGACAGAGAATGTGGTTGCGCATCATCTCGTCGAGATTAGAAGATTGTGAGGGGCAAGAAGCGGCAAGCAAGGAAATTAATGATTTCTTCCCTGAAGAGCATCTGTATGCGGTACAGAATTCAGAATCAAGATATACTCCATGGTTCCTGCGATTTTTGCGTAATTATCCGCGGGAAGGGTATTGAAGCGTGGGTTTAAGCTTTCAACAGTAAGAAGGAATTTTTTTCAGGTGACCTTATGAATTTTTTCTGGGGAGGAAGGTTGGAATGTCATTGCGCATTGTCATTCAGGCCCAGTGGTGGGGGAGGGGGGGGGACATTATGCATCAAGTCGAATTGCAGAGAAAGTTTTAGCCGTTGGGTTCTATTGGCCTACCTCATTCCAAGATGTTCATCAATTCGTTTTACGATGTGATAGTTGTCAACGGGCCGGAAACTTATCACGAAGGGACGAGATGCCTCAAAATCCTATGCAATTTTGCGAGGTGTTTGATGTATAGGGAATTGATTTCATGGGACCATTTCCAAAATCCAATGGCAATCAATACATTCTGGTAGCGGTTGATTATGTTTCCAAGTGGGTGAATGCCCAGGCTCTTCCAACTAATGATGCAAGAACTGTGGTGAAGTTTTTGAAGAAGTTATTTACTCGATTTGGAACTCCAAGAATTATCAATAGCGATCGGGGAACCCATTTTTGTAACACACAATTGGCTAAAAGTGTTAAAGCATTATGGAGTTCATCATCGCTCTTGCTACTTCTTACCATCCGCATAAACGCAGGTGGGCGATGGAGGTTACAAGCAGAGGCTCAAGAGAATCTTAACCAAATCGGTGGAACAAGGGAAAGCGAGATTGGTCCGAAAGGTTAGATGACACTCTTTGGGCTCATAGAACAGCATACAAAAACCCCAATAGGGACCACTCCCTATAATTTAGTGTATGGAAAAATCTTGCCATTTTACCGGTGGAATTAGAGCACAAAAGCATATTGGGCAATTAAAGTGATAAATTTTTGACTTGCTGCAAACTCGGAGAGCAACGAATTTTACATCTCAATGAGTTAGACGAATGGAGGATGAATGCATATGAGAACGCAAGGATATATAAGGAAAGAATTCGAAAGTGGCATGGCAAGCATTTTAAGACTCCGAAGGACTTCAAAGCAGGCGATCAGGTGTTATTATTCAACTCTCGCCTACATTTATTCCCAGGGAAACTCAAATCAAAGTGGTCAGGTCCGTATACCATAACCACAGTTTCACCTCATGGAGCCATTGAAATTAACCATCCGGAGAAGGGCACATTCAAGGTGAATGGACATAAGTTGAAATCATACTATGGCGCAGAGATTTATAGTGACAATAGAGAAGTATTTTTCCTCCATGAACCCCCGTGAGGTAAGGCAAGGTACGTCAAGCTAAGTGACGTTAAACAAGCGCTTCTTGGGAGGCAACCCAAGCGTTTACTGTTTCTTATCTTCTAGTTTAGTTTTTTTTCATGAATAACTTGTTAAGTGTTGGTGTCTTGATGTTTAGATGATTTTGCTGAGATCTTCTTGCGAGCTTGTTTTCATGGGGAACTGGCGAAGTTGTGTCGTTTGAGCTTTATTCCATGTTTTTCACTGGTAAAACTTGCATACTAGGGCAGGCTCTGAGTGTGTAAACATGTTCAGAAACTTTCTGCAGAGCTTGCAAGTTTTTCTAAGGCATCCAGTGAAAACGCACAGGCGTGTGGAATTTTTGCACGCCCGTGGATTTGTATTGCGAGCTCATCCAGAGAAGGCACAAGGGCGTGCGGCTGCCCCTATGAACGACCATGCGAATATCGTACGCCCGTGGGTAATTTCTGCATGAGCGTGTAAATTCCTGCAGAGTTTGGCCGATTATCCTGAGAGCGTACAGGGGCGTGAAGTTGGCCCTGTGGGCGACCTTGTGAAATGTACACGGGCGTGGGTAATTTCCACATGCCCGTGTGAAACTCTTTAGAGGAACCCTCTTCATCCCGAGAAGACACAAGGGATTGTGGGTGCCCCTGTGAGTTGGGCCTGTGAATACCCACGGCCGTGCTGAAATTCTGCACGGGTGTGTAGAACACTTAGCGTTTTTTTTTCAGATATCTAGCAAAGCCACAGGGGCGTGCGTTTGCCACTGTGAGACCTTCCTTTTGAGGCGCAGGGCGTGGGTGATTCCCGCACGCCCGTGTGGATCTCCAAGAATTAAAAGACTGTCTGCTCTCCCAATACATTGGTCACACCTTGTTCTTGAGCTAACCCTAAGTCGCCCAAAGAACAATTTTTCGACATTCTCCTATCCTCCTATTATTGTCTTTGAATCGATTGATTGTGCATTGTGCGGATTGTAGGGTGTTTAGCTCAACTCGTCGGTAAGCCTTTGTTTCCTCTCGTCCAAAACTTCCTTTGAGTCTAGCTGATTACTTGAGATTAAAAATGGATAATGCACATCGATTTCTTTCTAAAAATGATTATGATTTGTTTTTGAGAAGATCTGGAAGTGAGATAGGGGTGTAGCTGGAAGAATGGTTACAAGGGCCGTGCGTTTTCCACACCCCGTGAAAGTACACGGGCGTGTGGAATTTCCGCACGGCCGTGTGTTGTTATTTTCCTGTAGTCTGAATAAAACTTATTGACTTTCTTTTTATAATACATGTAGGTATGGCCACCAAATCGAAGAAGGCAGTTGCTAAACGTCCTAGAGGGCCTGCCCCTGAGCCGGAAGTCATGGAATTCACACTTCCTGCGCATTGAGCTCAGTTGAGCGGTTAGCGAAGCTTAAGTTTGGTCAAACATGAATCCCGAATGTTGGGTCACTCAGGAAGGTGCAACTAGCAGATGACATGGCTGATGAGGTCGAGAAACTATTATTGGTCGGTAGTTGGCACAAGTTATTGAATATTCATAACCCCGCTATCCGCTCACTCACTTTAGAGGTGCTTGCTTCATTTGAGTTCGACCGCTCTTATGCTTATTTTGATAGTGCTGGGTGTTATTCAGCCTGCAGATTTTTTGGGCAACATCATAGTATGAGAGTCACAGCAGTTCCTACTAGACTTGGTCTATATGATGAGGAGTATCTCTGAAACCGAGGAGCATGAGAGTCTTCCAATCGACATGTCGGGTTTATCTCCCAAGGAGGCGATATAAAAATACTATGTGGTGAGGCGTATATGAACCAGAGTGTCTAAGGCCGCCATGTTTATCTTGACTTAGTTACGGATATCTTCACGCCATTATAAGCAGGTCGTTGAATGATCATGTGATAGCACGTGAATCATAAACAAGCAAGAACTTCGTGACTTATACTCCATGTTTCGAACGAGCCGGTCTATCTGGGGCACATTTTAGCAGAGTATTTGAAGCATCAAGGATAGTATCCTAGACTAGGTGTCATTATCTTGGGTCCATACATTACTAGACTCATTTTGGGATGGGTCTACGAGACACAATCAGCCGAGAAGACGAGTAATACTCACTGACCACTTGGGTTAGAGACAATGAGGCTCATGGGATTAGTCGATAAATATCCAAATGGTGTTTATGTGCTCTGAATATACCATTCGAGGATACGTGGTGACTGAGCCCTCAATCGAGTACCAATGGAGACCCGAGGCACCTCCGGCGCGCGGAGAACGTGACCCCGCACGCGTTTGTTTACACAACCTCGAGCCCATGATCGCTTTGAGAGCCTCAAGAATGCTTTATGTATGGTGCGGACAGAGATCTCCGAGATCAAGGCCACGCAGCCACCACAGACACGGAGTTCATGGCACGCTTCGACGTATTATAGCGGATCTTAGAGCGGAAACGATCACCTCCCTCATTTGTCTTGCGCTCTGAGGACTCCTCGAGCTTCCCTCGGCACCTCCAGCATCCCCATCACCTATTCTAGCACCACAGGATCCACCATGTGCTTCTCCACCATCAGCAGCAGCAGAGGAGCCGTGCTGTGAGCTGACACACGACATTTGACTTTATTTTTC
This sequence comes from Dioscorea cayenensis subsp. rotundata, assembly GCF_009730915.1. NCBI lineage: Eukaryota > Viridiplantae > Streptophyta > Magnoliopsida > Dioscoreales > Dioscoreaceae > Dioscorea > Dioscorea cayenensis. The sequence continues at coordinate 6,135,426 of NC_052473.1, forward strand.
TGCATTTTCTTTATTTTGCATTTTATTTTAGACATGTTCACTCAGAAAGGATTCTCCTTTTGAGTTTATTTTCATTTTGCATCTCGAGTTGTATTCATTGCTTTATCTTTTATATACTCGGGTTGATTTTGTTTTTATTGAGCTTCACCGAACTACCAGCGTGTATGCATGCAGCATGGTCTTGTCATCTTGGGAATTGAGACTTTGTCATGGGCACGCACCAAAGTGCTTTGGGACTTGGCCGTGTGAGCTTCACAACCCGTCGGAACATTACTCCCAAGGACTTAGCTCCATCAAACGCGACACTAGGAGTCGTGGGAGTATTGTTTTGATTGCTTCTCCCACATATATTCTTCATTAATATATATTTTGAGTGAGCTTGAATATGTATATTGAGGACAATGTACAACTTAAGTGTAGAGTTTCATAGTTCACACATCCTTTTTATTGTTCTTGATTGAGTATACATGCTCACATAGCCAATGGCGGTTCACCTTAGTTACAATGATTGTATTCTTGAGTTTAGGAGAAATTTTAACATTGAATGTTTTCATGCTCTAGTTCTTGCTTGAATTTCTAGGAATTTTTCCCCAATTTACACTCAGTGCACTACTCACTCTTTAAACTCTATTGGAAACTCATGTTCGATGTTAAAGGGACTAGTTATAGTTGTTTCTTGTGTTAAATTCTGAAGAAAAAATGGAAAATGAAAAGAAAGAACAAAACAGTTTTATTGTTTATTTGTGCTTGTTGGGTGGAAAGAGCTACCACCTATGTAGTATGAAGCTACTCTCATAAGTCGGATACTAGCTATGCCCTACGAGAGAAGAGCTATCTCATAGGATGAGTGAAAAGCTACTACCTGCAGAAAGAGCTACCACCTCGAAAGTGTGAAAGCCACCTTAGCGGCCGCTTTGGAAAGGGTTACCTTAGAGGATGTGTGAAGCTACTACCATCTTTGAAATTGTTGTCACTTTTGAAGATAACTAAGTCCCTTGTATTTAGAACTTCGAGGAGTATACCTTAGGTTGTTTTGAGTGAGTTCACACACGTACACGATTTTGGGTTTGTTGTCCTTTTTGATTCAAGTTTTTAGATAGATCTTTGATTTTTGTATTTAATGTTGAAATTTCCTTACTTGTAGAATGCTCTCTCTCAGACACTTTGGATGAACCTAAAGGCCAAGCACTTCCAATATTTCCTTCATCTATGCAGAGAATGTTTAATTTTTGCTTGAGAACAAGCAAAAGCTTAAGTGTGGGGGAGTTTGATAAGTGCTTGTGTGATATGAATGTGAAGCATTCTTTCCTTATGTTGAGGGATTACTTTTCTCGGGTTTTTACACTAACATGTGTGTTTTTATGTTACTTTCGTGCAGTGTAGGGTTGTGAGGCCGAGTATGAAGGAGAAGTCAATGTGGATCATAATGCACCCATTTTGGAGGAAATCTTGGTAAGGTTCAAACGCCAAGACATAGGTCGGGTGCGAGATGCTATAGTGTGTGCCAACCTCCTCGTGATTTGAGTTAGCACAACCATTTGAGAGGGCACAAGGGTAGTCACACTCAAGCATTCCAACTTATGCACATAGAACAAGATCTCCACCAACTTGTCCATCATTAAAGAAGGTTAAAGCGATCCACGATGGCGAACGTGGTGCCCGCTTCGTGTCACCGATGCCAGTATGGACTGATCAGTGGTTTTAGGCGCATCGAGCTAAACGTCAGCAAAGTGGTCAGAAAGACTGCCTATGCCACTGCCGAGAAAATAAGAATCTAGCAGAGATCGTTTCACACGTCAGCGCGAGAAATTATACGTGGTCAGTGGTGGAGAATCCACATGGGCGTGTGGATCCATAGCGCGCATGTGATCGCCCGATTCCGACTCTATTGTCGAGTCGATTCAGCGATTTCAAAGATTCTTTCTCCATCTTTTCCCCAACTTGAGCGAGAGAGGTCTCGCTAGGTTTTGAGAGGTGCCTCGGCCAGGACTGTAGAGGTCCTACTGCCTCGACATCGCCATTCCTTAGGAAGAAGGTTAGTCGGGAGCTCTCCGCCGAGGCGCATCATCATACTCTGGACGAGGGAATCTCCCACTATTTGAGTAGAGGATCTTTCCCACAAGACCATCGATGCCACCTACTCGATTTGTGAGGGTTTCTCTATGGATTCGGCTGCTTTTTACACCGGCATTTCCTTTGATTGTACTTTAGGCTCCATGGAGAGCTAAACCCCTAGCGTACTTCGGGCATGAAACCCTAGGATGTATTTGTTTCATTGAATCTCTTTATTTATGCTTTCACTAATCGATGTTTGTTGTGAGTTCCACCTTGAATGCTCGATTGTATGAACATTTCCCTCAGAGTCGACACCTGCTGGTGAGTTCTTGCTGGCAACCTTGTGAGTGAGTGACACAATCTTCACGAGCTGCTAGACAAAGCCAGGTTGGAGAGGGTCGACAGGTGAGTCGAGAGATACAGGAGTGTCCCTCCTCCGACATGTGAAAGATTCTACCTGCTGCCTCGAGTTCTTTATGGCCACAATAGAGTGAATGGCCCAGAGATGACCGCTCGCGCTGAAGCTGCGCTGCAGCGGAGTGGAAGCGTCAGAGAGCGATCTTAGTATCAGGCTTAATCAGGATCAGGGACCTTCCCACCGAACTCAAAGGGTTGGTCTATAATTAGGAAGACGATCACTTGGTATCCCCAGAGGCTCATCGCAACCCTATTCTGAAAAGTAGGCTGGGGAGAGTACATTTAACTTCTCCTCCTGAGTGGCGTATAGAGTTAGTGCTAGTTGGACCTTAGATTTAGGACTATGTATTTATGGATTTCCACGGACTCACCAATACAAATGATTAGAGTCATACACAGAGGGTTCTTCGCACTTTGAAACGATGTCCCAGCGGAGCATCATCCGAGTACTCCCATCTTTATCGATTGCCTTATCTCCTCCTTTACTCATACTTCTTACTTGTTGCTTTTTACTTTGAGAATTGAATCATTGTCACACTTATCACTATTGATCTTCACATAGCCAAGCATTAAGTGTTTTTTCCCCTTACTCGTGGATTCGATACCCGCCATCCGATTATTACTACGATAAACCTGCACTTTAGGGATATATG
>NC_052473.1:6139550-6152517 GCF_009730915.1 Dioscorea cayenensis subsp. rotundata
TATTTTTATTTGCAATATTTGAGAACCATGGATGACATAATTACACTTATGCTGTAGGATTACCAAAGTTGATGAGGTTTGTTCTTATAAGCATAGTGTAGGGTGCTTAATTGTAGTTTGATCATATTGTGGTATCTATTGGGTGGATGTTAATGATTATGATTATTATTTTAAATGGAATTTCTTTAGAAGGTTGATGATGAATAGCTTGAGTTATATGTGACCAGTGTTGGATTGCAAAACTGAATATTCTTGTGAATTTCAAATAATAGTTTGATTTAATGCTCCTAAGAGAAGATAGTCAACTTTTGAGTATTTTGACAATGGGATTATTATAGATGAAGTAAATATTGATGTTGAGGTAATGGCGCCATGATAAGGATCTAAGATATGATTGAGTATAAGAAAGGGTTAAATAGTAAAGACTTGTGGAGTAAACGTCTGATGATGTGTAAAGTAGAATTGGATCAATATATATTGCCATGTGTAAATATATGTGATGAGATGAACACATTTTCATGACTTTTAAAGGACTTGGAGGTGCAGTTGACTAGACATTGGGAATTAATCTTGTACTTGGAGGAAAGCTTAGTGAGCTGCAGAAGGAGAAAGCTAGAATGATCCTAAGTAACTTGAGGTTTAACTAGACCAAAAGCCATGTTTGTTCTGATGACTTTTTGTTGTATTTCAAAACTCAGTGTTTCTTTTCAACACTATTGGCATCTGCTTCTAGAAATGATTTGTAAAACCTTTCGCTTTTATAAGTATACTTTTGATATTTAGGGGCCGTTTGGTTCGCGGTAATGTAGAAGGATTACCATGTGTTACGTGGTAATCTGAAAATATTACCACGTTTGGCATTGTATCAGTGGTAATCTGTATGGTAATATCACATTACCAACTTATAAATATTACTAAGAAAGTGGTAATCCTATTACCACCAAATTTGGTGTCTATCTTGGATTACCGTGGTAATCTTATAACTTTTTATATTTCAACAAATTGATTACCATGAAAACCAAAGTAATAAGAGTTCCCAACCAAACATGGTTATATTAAATTACCGCAATATTACCACCCATATAACATTCCCACTCATATTACCATGGTAATCTCGTTAAGTGATAATATGTCATTACCACGAACCAAACGGCCCCTTATGGTTATGAGAAAAGGGGTTTCATTTATGAATGCCATGTTCATCTGGATTATGGACATTGCAGTGTATTTAATATTAGTCAGTTTTATTATCTAAAGCAATGCTTCAATTAACTTCAAAAGCTTCACGTGTTTCTTGGCAATTGGACAGGAAATGTTTTTTAACATATTGGTATACCGGGATCGGAATACTTTATGAAAGTTTATGTACACTGTTATGCCTTTGACATTGGCTTTGTAGAAATAATGTTTATTTCCGATATTCGAATGCTTGTCCTAGATAAGGACCCTGTGTTATGATTTATACAGATTGTATTATTACTACATCTACATGAAGGTTTGGATGGTGACGGCGGGCTAAGGCCCGACTAGTGCAGTAGTGGGTCTCCAAGGGCCAGCCTTAGAGGTGGTGTGGTGGACCTGAGTGTTGATTTTTCCTGTTCAGGTGGGAGTGAAGAGCCCTGACTGGATGTTCATAGGGATCCCGAGGTCACCATACGAGACCGGTGGGCTAACGTCAAGGGTACGAAGACCTTGACGACTCTCAACTTAGTCCCGATGGCGGCTAATGTTAGGGAGTGTTTTTAGGCCATTGCTTATTTGATAGAGACGGAATTTCAGTATTTGAGAAAATCATATTTTTGTGCAATTGGTATATTCGAAGTGTGATCTCTGCATAGCATGTTGATGCTTTGTCTTTACTCGCGAAAACCTATATTTCGGTTTTTAAATACCAAGGTTTCATATCTTGTACTTGCGTTATGTTGCAAATGTGAAATGTTTCCAGTTCATTTATGTTATGGTAAAATGTGGTTATTGGATTGCATCGATTTGGTTTGATATTCTTTTAGATTTGTGCTAACCCATTCACTGAGTGACCTTGGTCACTTACCCCCTCCCCTCCCTTCCAGGTTTTAGTAGTTTGGGGCATCTTAGTGCTTGGAAATTTACATTTTGAGTCAAGTTTTATTTGTTTATTGCATGGTGTAATTTCAGTGGATCCACTAGTGTCCTTAACTCTGTGTTTGTGACTTGTATGTCTTTTGCAACTCGGATGACTTTCTGAGTGAAAGTTTTCCTTCCTTGTATCTTCGTCGTGGTTTTGTCATTTAGCAGGAATTTGTGAGCCTTGCGAGGACTCGAGGGATGAGTGGTGGGTGTCACTCCTTGGGTTGTCACGGCGGTTGTCACGTGGTAGCCCGCGGGTCGAGCATGACAGCCTTAGTGTTAGACAAGACCACCTAACTACAAATGAAGAACCCACATCTCCTTCGATAAACTCCTTGATTTCCGCATCATTAGGTTGCTCATCTACAGCCATTTATTTTTCTTCCTCCTCGAGATAGGTCGCATTAAGCAGAAGTACTTTCTTCCCGGCCGCCTTCTTGCATCCAAATAGCCTATAATCCACTTCTCCACAGCCAAAACACAGAAAGGTACCACTAGTAGCCTTGCTAGACGAATTTGTAATGTTGCCATTCTTGGTAAGTCCTTCTGTTTCAGCATGGTTCATGCCACTAGGATGCCTGCTGCTGCCACCACCACCACCAATAAAACTAGGGTTACTTCGCCACTGCTTCTCCATTTGTAGAGCCCTCTGGTGTGTTGTAGATACAGAAACAAGATCAAACATGTTAACTGTACCCTGAATCTATATCCTTAAACCTCTAATATATCGTGCTGCCAACTGATTCTTTGTCTCTTAGATCTTATTCTGTGCCATGAGTTGGTAAAATTTAGTGGTATAGTCATCCACCGGCTTGCTGCCATGCTTCAAATTCTCCAACCTTTAGTACATCAATCTTTGGAAGTTGTCAGGAAGAAATTGTGCACACAAATGCTTCTTTATCTTCTCCCATGTACAAATCTTCAGTTTTCCCAGCCTGCTTCGTGTCAATTTCAGTTACTGCCACCACGCAGTTGCTCAGTTCTGAAGTCTGGTAGCCACTAAAAGTACGTGTTTATCTTTCGGCAAGCCTTTGAACTCCAAAATTTCCTCCATAGTCACCACCCAATCAAGGAATTCCTCTGGTTGCAGGCCTCCATGGAATTTTGGAATTTTTGTGCTCATACCCGCCTCCCATCATCTCTGATCATACTCCACAGGACCCCTCCTATATCGAGTCACCTCTTTTCCTGGATCAATATTAGTTTGGGTGAAGTTTGGTACCTGATTGCCCATATGCACTGACCCATTATCCGGGTTTAGATGCTCTATTTGCTGATCCACCACCTGCTTCATTATCTATCCCAATTTCAGCTATAATTTTTGCTCCAATTGGGCCATGTCTCTTCTACAACGAACGAAGCTATAACACCAACTGACGCAGCGAATGAATACCAAGTTATGATAAGGTTGATGACTTGTTTAGTCTGAGAATGTCCAAGTAAAAAAAAAAAATTTAAACCTTGTTTAGTCTGAGAATACCCAGGGATTTTAGAGGTGAAAAAATCAAAAGAAACACTTTTATTTTATCCAAATCAACTACTGAACTTAGCTCAAGGGCGTACAATAAATAGACCAAGGAAAATCAGTAAAATAAACATTAAAAGAAGACAAATTGAAAATTCACCAAAAACGAAAAGTTTTAAATTCACAATAGAGAAATAAAAGATTTAACAAAATAAAGCTAATGCCCAAAACATAGTGTACAAATCCGAGATTCGTAGCCAAAGATATAACCAAATCAAATCTTTCTTAAAACGACAAAATCCCTATTTTCAAGGCCAATATGATGGAATTCAGCCAAAAACCGGCATGGCTCACAAGAAAAGCTAGTGATTTGTGCTCGTTGACCCGTTTTCCATCAAATGGGACCCTCAAAACACCAAAACTCCACTACTCAGAAAATTACCAAGGGGGATGTCCCATTTTCCCAAAAATGCACAGGCTAACTCCTCAATACGCCCCACATCAAAACTTCTCTAGTACCTTCCATGTCCAAGCTTCAATATTCATAGTTTAATGAATTTCTCGTAGCAATCCAAATAAATATTCGTGTGTTTAAGGAGAAAAGAGGTTGGTCAAATCATCTTAGATTTGTTAGTTCATTGTTTTAGATCTTTTAGGGTTAAGTTCTCTCTAATGGGATATGATGACAAGAAGAATGAATAGAGTTGGAGCCATGCATGGTTACATATAGAGGTGTTAGGAATTATAAATTGCATGGTTTGACCTTTGAACTAGCAAAATATTGCACTTTGAATTTTTAAAGTGTTATTGATGGAATTTGGAAAAAAATGTAAAAACTTGAAAGTTGTAGTATTTTTAGTTTAACTAAAACACTTATAAAATTTTGTATTATTGGTGTACCTTTGAACTCTCAAATGCTTTTTTATTTAACCTCCAAAACAATGTAGTTATATATATAACCCCAAAAGTTTCATTATATACTATTATAGTTAACCAATTTAATATACAGATAAGAAATAAACATTTTTATTATTAAAAAAATAATATTTAATATCTATTAAAGGGGAAAAGGCCTATATCCCAACAAGTTTTGAAACAATTTCTTGGCCCTTTCTACTTTCTCAATACCATATAAATTCCTAGTTAAAAACAATGCTTCATTCCTCCCTAAGTTTTTTTAAATTTACCATTTTACTCCTATAACATTTATTATTATTTTTTTCCTTTTTTTCATTTTCTCAACTCACCATGGCAATCGGACTCAAGTAGGGCTAAGCAAGCACAATTAGTGTCATGCTTCGAACCTCGCCCGATTGAACTCGATCACGTAACAAACAAAGAATGAGGCCCATAAGTAGAAAAATATAACAAACCGATAAATTTACAGAATTACAGACTTCAAGAAGTACAACACAATCCAGTGGATACGTAAAGTCAAAAAAATACAAAAACACGGATCTAGAATAAACAAAATACAACCAATCGATTTTTGCAACAAAAAAGGACATCATCCACTGGCAGCCTTTTTAGACCACACCAGTCTACCACTCTTGATATGAAAAAAGATTTAAAATAATTTTATGATATTACTTGCCCAATTTCACTGTAAAACATTTAGGATCAACAGAATTTAAAAATCTCAATTTCAAATATCTATAATAATAAGAGTTCAAACTTAGATTAAACAAAACTTAATTAAATGCAAAATAAATGGTCCATCATAGAGGTATAGTTTCAAAATAATATCATTGTCCAAAAAATATTGTAACTAAAGGAATACCATATTTCAAAAGTTGTCAACTAAGAGAATGTCTCTAAGCATAGTTATTTTCCAATTATAATAAACCAGAAATTTAGAAGTGTAATTCAAAAATACACCAAATTTTCGAAATAATATAAGTCTTCAAATTTACTATAAATATTAGAGGTCATTAATTTATCCTTGGTAACCATAACCAAAATATCATAAGTTATTTGTTTACTCACTCTCAGTGATAGAATACTGAAAAACAAAGGTCTTTTATTTACCCTCAGTGACCCAAGACTAAGTATCAGAGGTTGTTATTATTTCACCGATGGACAGGTGTGAAACTACAGTTTTTGCAGACAAGATCAGTCTTTAACCCCCATTAATAGGGTTTAGCACAGCTCATTTGGAGACAAAAATGTTCAAACAAATCTCAAAATCAATGTACAGAAATATCCACAAGGTTTTACAAATTTCCATACAAAAAGAAATACAGAATTCCTAATCCACTTTGAAGAAAATAAACCAATATTTTCAAAATAAGTAATTGGGTATACATCTAAATCAATATAGAAAAGTGAATAATTGAATAAATACAAGACTAATAAATAAGGAATAATGATTAAAAGAATATATGGGGACTTAAACCAAAGAAAATCATAATATGATCATATGGAATGAAATACCAGATAAACAAGTAATTAGTTAAAGAATAAATCAGTAAATAAATAAATAAAAAATCTTGAAAGGTCTCCAAACAGAGAAAGTTTGAGTAAATCTAGATTATATAACTCTTCAACAACTGTTTTTGTATCGTTGAGGTTTAAATAAATAAATAAACAATCTTAAAAGGTCTCCAAATAGAGAAAGTTTGAGTAAATCTAGATTGTATAGCTCTTCAATAACTATTTTTGTATGGTTGAGGTTGTGTGTGTGTGTTTTGGTTTATAATCTTAAAAAGTCTCCAAATAGAGAAAGTTTGAGTAAATTTGGATTATTTATTGTTTCACTTGTTGTTTAAAGTATCACAAGTTTACGTTATAAAAATGGTTTGATTAGGTTGAGTTTAGAGGACTAAATAGTATTGTGGACTCGTCCTTTTTGTTTTTCTTTTCTCAACTTAAGCATTTGTTTTCTTCCCTTTAGAATCCCTTCCAACCAGAGAAAGCCCCCATTTTAATTCATTTCTATTCCTTATCTCCACATACCTTCACCTTTATCTTATTCCAAGCAAAAACCTTGAATTTTATCCCATGAATTCCTCACCTTTATTGGCTGCTATTGTTGCCAATTACAGCTCCAAAATAAAGCTAAAACCGGCCCTTCCTCCTTTATTCTAGACTTGGTTGTGGGAACCCAAGACAACCCTTCTTTGCAATTTTTTCAACTATAAAAAAACTTAAGGCTAGCTGGTTCCTAGCTTGATGTATCTAACACGGTAAGTTTCCTCCATTAGTGATGTTTTGATTAAATTCCTGCAGTACTCTGGTATGGCAAAACTTGGCGTTTGTTATAGATGTTGCCAAAACTTCCTGCAGTACTCTAGTATGCCAAAACTTGATTCAATCCTTTCTAATTTTTTTCCCATTGTTGCCATTATTTGGATTGGTTAGTTCGAGCTTTGAAATGTTTGTTCATATGTGATTTTTTTTGGAATGTTGACTGAAGATTGGATGAGAATAAAAGAGGAAGAGCATGGGGTTTATACTGACGTACCAAATCCTAGAAAATATTCAGTTGATCTACAGCAGCATGCTACATACATAGTGTTGGGATCAATGATTAAAAGTTGCAGTTGCTGGTGTGGAAAGGCTGCTGATGGGGAGGATAAGAAAAGCTACCAAGCACGTGAAGAATAACAAGACTCGGTCATACATATTACCTAGTCTTTTGGTTTTTTTTTTTTAAATTTTTAGTATTAGTTGTGATATGCTATTATCCATTGGATAAGTATTTATTATCATCTAAAAATAATGAGAATAGTTGTATTAAATTTGAGCCATTGAATAAACAATTGTAGTTCCAATTTCTTTTGCAAAATGATCCTTATGTTTTTTCATTATTTTTATTCTCTTTCTTTTTCTTAAAACCCAACATTTGGTATCCAAGCTATTAGATCTAAAGGACCTGTGAATGATCAACATGGCTACTACCAATACGTCCGCTCTTTCACCTCCAGTTTTCAATGTTGAAAATTATCAAGTTTGGGCCATCAAAATGAAAGCTTATTTGAAGGGGCTTGGTTTGTAGCAATCAATTGAAGATGAGAGAAGCATACAACCTTTGGGAGACAATCTGACACTCAATCAAATAAGGGCTCATGCAGAGGAAGAATCAAAAGCTCCAAGGGCCTTATCCTTTATTCATACAGCTATTCAGAATCAATTTTCACAAGAATTATGACTTGTGAAACAATCAAGGAAACTTGGGATTCGCTACAAGAACTATATCAAGGTAATGACAAAACAAGATGAATGCAGTGCACTAAATCTCAAAAAGGGACTTTGAGATTCTGCATGAAATAAAAAGAGACCATACAAGCTTACTTTGACAGGTTGACGACAGTGGTGAATAAAATCAGGTTGATGGGAAAAAGAGCTACTTGATAGTAGAGTTGTGGAAAAAGGTGTTTGTAAGTTTCCTTCGAACGATTTGAGGCAAAAAATTTCATCTCTAGAAGATTCAAGAGATATTAGTCAAATTAATTTGCCGAATCTAATCAATGCTTTTACAAGCAGCAGGAAAAAGACAAAGTATGAGAGAGGAAGGAGTAGAACAGAAAGTTGAGGAAGCATATCTAGCCAAAAGTTCATCTTTAAAAGGAAAACACGCCTATGCGACCATTGCAAAAAGCCAGGCCATGGAGAGAAAAACTATTGGCACAAAGGAAAACCTCAATGTTTCAAGTGCAAAATTTGGACATTTATAGTTAAATTGCAGATTTAAGGATGAAGAATATGCAAATTTGGTAAAAGAGACCAAAGAAGAAGTTTTTTTTTTAAGTCAGTTGTGAAAAGTGTATCTAGCGAAGAGCAGTGTTTCACGAGTTTTAGAGATGTGGAGAGAAGTGCTCCATGATGTTTGAAGTTTGGAGAGAAGTGCTCCAAAACAAATCTAAAAATTTTGAAGTTAAGAATTGTGCAGCTTTGAATCAAAGGGGAATGTTAGGAGTGATTAAAAGCTGCAGTTGCTGATGTGGAAAGGCTGTTGATGTGGAAGATAAGAAAAGCTATCAAGCACGTGAAGAATAACAAGACTCGGTCATATTTATTACCTAATCTTTTAGATAATTTTTAAGTGTTAGTTGTGATATGCTATTATCCATTGGATAAGTCTCTATTATCATTGATAAGTATTAAATATGAACCATTTGAATAAACAATTGTAGTTTCAATATTTTTGCAAAAATGGTCCTTATATTTTTCATTATTTTTATCCTCTTTTTAAAACCCAACACACAGGACTCTCATCATGCCTTAATAGTTACTGGCTGGTGTCTTGTTATATTAAATGGTATTGAGCACATGTATGGAATGTTGTACTAGAGTATATCATTTAGTGTTGTGTTATTGAATTTATTTTTTAATATATGTATGTTTTTAGTTCTCAGTTAAAGTAGTGAAGAAGATAATTTTCAGAGTGAATTCTCTATGTATTCAATTGCTCATTTCCTCATCTCATTTAAATAAATAATAAATAATTTCTATGTAACTAGTATAGTTTTTACTTTGTACTCTTTGAAAAGCTTAAGAGTTAGAACCAAATTAGAAAGCATTATAGATAAGGTGGCAAAAATTTACTATACTTCCCACATCACATTAATTGGTTAAAAGAAAAGGTAACCTACTTCATTAATCCTAATTAACAAATAACTTCATACAATTCTCAGACTATTAGTTAACTTACCTTGTTAATTGTTCTCTAACTCCCTTCTTGCTCAACTTAACTTCCATTTTTTCTAGTAACAACAATGAAGATGACATCCTCATCCTCTTCTTTGGCATCCAAAAACACTCCCAATATGTTCAAGAGTTCGAAACAAAGTAAAAAAGAGCTCCTCTTCTTTTGTTCATTGTTTATCACCGGAGGGATCATCATCTTGTGCCCCTCTTTTTATTCAAAACACTTCCTTCTCTCGGTAAAAAGAAAGTTTCAATGAGACTCTTTCAGATATGATACTGAAACATCCTTCAAATGGTAAGTAGGTATATGTTTTTTTACAACTTTGTTTGGATTTTCTTTTATAAAATATACAGTTTTAATATTTTTCTTAAAAGCCATAAACTTAAGGTCTATTTTACTTGAGATTTTCTATGCAAAATCACTTAATTTATATTAAGAACCCCTAGTTTATATTATATTTAAAATACCCCTTGCAGAATAGTTGAATGTTTTTGAACTAGCATGTTGTCATTCTTAGGACCTACCATGTGCTTCTAAAGAGTGTTTAGAGTAGTTCAAGGAGCAAAAATCTAACTTTAACTTGTTAATACAATAAAAATTTTAACACAAAAACTTCTTATATAATGTTTTTTTTTGTTACCATCATTATTTATAGCAGTTCATTAATTTGATATTTTATTTCCCTTCCAAGTCAAAGATCGAAGATTAAAATATCTCTCAATAGTTGAGGGTTTGATTCCACGGCTTGTCACATTTAAAACACAAAAACACTTATACTAAAAAAACACTTTTAAAAACTATCAATAGCATTAATTTAAAAAAAACACATGCTAGAATACTTCTCCATAAGCAGAGCACATCCAATTAATCATTGTGAGACTGTTATCTCTTGTACTAATTATGTTTGATCTTCAGTGGGTGCATTTAAAGAGGATTGTGATTATTCAAAAGGAAAATGGGTATGGGATACAGAAAGGAACATATACAACTCTAGTGAGTGGATTTGCCCCACAAGGCCAACAGGATACAACTGTGAAATGAATGGGAAGGACCTTGAATATTTGAATTGGAGATGGAAACCAGATGGTTGTGAGCTTCCTAAGTTTGAACCTTATAGCTTTCTTAACATCATCAGAGGAAAGACACTTGCCTTTGTTGGAGACTCTCTTTCCTTGAATCAACTGAATTCACTCCTTTGTCTTGTATCTCAGGTATGCTTACTATTTTTTTTTTGTTGCCATATATAGACTAAATAACTAAATGAATAATTGTGCATAAGTTCATATGAAATCATATTAATTTATTTTATTCTAAACATTGTAAGTAAGCAAAACCATTATATGCATCTTGATCCAATTGCACATTAATTTGTAGACATAAATTCGAGCAAACTTTCATTATAACACAACAAGAAACAATCAAGTATTACAAAACATAATTCTAATTCAAGAATTTACATTTAATATTGAGTAGTGAGACTGCTAAAATATTCAATAGATTAATTAATAGATAGATTGTTCCTTTCTTTCAAATAATAAAAAAAAATTATATAGATCTAGACCGAGAATAAAATAATAAATAATATTAAAACAATAATAAAGTAATAACTTTAAAAACAATTAATCAAGAGTCTTCTTTACACCTCATGTTGTCATGTCTCATCACACATAATGTGATCATTATTGACCTTCATAAGAAATTTAATTTCCATCTTATTATTGCAGGTGGAGAAACCAATAGAAATATTGGATGAAATGATAGAGGGAAAATTCTTCACATGGTCCTTCCCACTCCATGATACAAAACTTAATTTTGTATGGTCAAGATTCCTTGTGGAAAGCAAAAACAAATAGTAGAAAAAGGAGAGCCAATAGATGTATATGAAGTGCAACTAGATAAGATCAACACAATGTTTGCAAACCTACTTCCCAAGTTCCATTACATTGTAATATCAAGTGGCAATTGGTGGTTCTCCAAAAAGATATACTTGTATGAAGGTGGCAAACTCATAGGGTGCATAAACTGTAAAGATGAGAAAAAACTAACAAAACATGAGACAAAGTTTGGATTGCAGAAGGCATTCAAAACAGTGTTCCAATACATAAGCAAGTGTGAAGAGTGCAAGGAGTTGTTCACTTTGTTGAGGACTTACTCACCTTCACACTTTGAGAAGGGTTCATGGTTTGATGGAGGGTATTGCAGAAGGAGTCATCCTTTGGAGAATGAGGAGAATGCTAAACAAAAGTTGAGGTCTCAATGGAAAACTTGTGAGGAGTTTAGAGAAGTTCAGTTAGAAGAGTTGGGAAGAGTAAGAAGGAATGAAGAAGGTGGAAGGAAAAGGTATGGAGTTGTGGATGTTAGTAGAGCATCAATGCTGAGGGTTGATGCACATCCTGGTTTTTATTATAGCAATTTGGTGGGGAGAAATGTTACTGATTGTTTGCATTGGTGCATGCCAGGGCCTCCTGATATGTGGAATGAGATTTTATTGGAAATTCTCAAGAAAGATTCTATTAATTAATATTAATGTTATATGGTTGTTTTTAATATCCATCTTTGTACTACAATTATACATATCTTGTTAGAGTATTTTGACTTGAATTTTTGTTTGATCTACTCCAAAAAATCGCAATGCAACATATGCAGTGCAACTTTAATTATGAGCATTTTTGAGAGTCTAGTGATAGAGATCAAGACAACAAATATATTTTACATCTTATATCCCGCCATTGATTTGGGTCTGCATATATGAATTTTGTTATATTATTTTTTTCCATGAGCACACATAATAAATCGACATATTTGAGATTTTACAAGTGTTTCTTTAGCGGCCACCCTAAATATATCTCATTTATATATTTTTTAACAAAATAATTTATTTTACTACCATAGTTTATTTTTGAAATTTCCCAACATTCTTGTTTCTATTTATATATATTTTTATGGGAAAAAAATTATTGGTGTTTCCATTTATTTTTAGTAAAAATATTTAATTTTTTTATCTATATTGGTGAAATGAGATTTTATTGGAAGATAATAAAAGGAATTTTTTTTTTCAATAATATTAGTGTTATACAGCTATAGAAATGTTTTTCTTAATAAAATTATACATATGGAAATGCGGACAAACTTCTCACTGAGGAGAAATATCCCAACTTTTTATTTTGAAGATAATATCTCATTACAGTTTGAAGTATATATTTCAATAATATTAACATTATATAGCTATTTTCCACGCTCGTATTAATAGTCCTATATATATATATATACACAGACTATGCTTGGGTTTTGAATTTTTAGTTTTTTATGGATTTTTTTTTGTTTATCTTAATAAATATTTAATTAATGATTTAAAGTTGATTTAAAAATGTGGGTGGAGTCTGATGAAGAATATTATGTTGTCAAGTTTAAGAATAAAGTGGTAATGTGTTATTAAGATAAATAGATTTTATATGCTTTAGTGTTTTAAAAATAATTAAGAATTATATTTAGGTTTTTTAAAATTTAATTAAAAATATTTATTTAAAAAAATTAGTTTTTTATATGAATAAAAGGACATAGAATATAAACCGTATTGAACATTAAAAAATTATAAAAATAAACTTAAAACTTTACTGAATTTTTGTTTTTTTTTAATCTCTTGGATTTTATATTTTTTTTCTTTTTGAAGCCTGTTGGTTGTTTATTTTAAAATATATAGATATATATATATATATATATATATATATATATATATATATATATAT
>NC_052473.1:6153517-6176841 GCF_009730915.1 Dioscorea cayenensis subsp. rotundata
GTTATTATATAGTATGAGACCACAATTATTTCACTCACTATTTTAATTATTCACAATATATATTTCATAATAAATATATTTATCTAAGAAAAATATGTCATTATTTAATGAAAAAAATTAATTAGTATATTAAAGAATTATATTTTTAAAATATATTATTAAAATATTTTAAAAAAATATATGAAATTTTATAAAATAATATATTGTTGATATAAAATAATATATTGTGTTTATTGCTTTTGACCAATAAGATGAACTTCAACTTCATTGTCATCTATACAGAGACTTGTATTGGCATTAGATGAAGAGGTGTAGATATTGCTTTCATTGGTCTTTATTTTTTTACAGACCTAGGAAGAGTAATGTTTGCTTTCAATTTTAGATTGTCGTTCAACATCACTCAAAATGTTTTTAAAAGAAATGTTTTTTTTGCAATTATGATAATATAGTGTATGAGCACGGTCTTTCAAACGATCATTACTTTATCTGCTATGATGCTCTCTAAATAAGTTATTGTAAAATTAGTTAAATTTATTAACAATTAAAGTAACCAGAACTAATGTTGCTTATAGCTAGTTGATTGTCTTGTTAGACTAGGTTTTTTATTTTCATTTGAAATACAAAGTTACACATTTCTAAAATGTCCTATTATTTTGACTAATGCTTACAATGCTATTATTGGAAATGGTAAGCCTTGCACACACAAGCATTTTATCCATCTTCTACTCTCCATGGTTTACCTTTTTCCACTTGTTCTCACCTGATTGTTCATTTAGAATGTTATTCTTAATCCCTTGTTATGTATAGTAAAAGGGAAGTTGAGTGCTAGGAAAATAACTCATTTATGTTGCATTTTGTTTGTTTATTGGTATGACAAGCACCATAAAAATTTCCAAGTTCCTTGGTAGGAATTGGAAAGCTATTGATTTCTATATTGGGAAGTTGATTTGCTTTGCATAGATTAAAAAAAAAAGACTTGGTTTCAAATATATAAGATAAGGATATGGAAAATTTATTGATTTAATACATTTGGATTAAAGTAAGAAACATTTTGTGAATTTGAATAATTTCAGAGATTTTATTTTTCAAATTTTTTTAAATTTTTAATTAATTAATTAATTAATTTTGTATATTTGATAGAAAAAGGGTATGAAAAATTTTGAGAATCTTGAAAATTATTTTAAATTGAAATTTGTGAAAATAGAAGAGTATTTCTATCCATAATAGAATGAAAAATTAAAAGAGAGTGGACAAATGGAGGAGAATATGATTTTCTTTTTAAAAATGAATTATGTGTGTATAGACAAAAATTTTAAAAAATTAATAAAAAAAAATTACTGTTGCAAGTGACACAATGGTTTTCTTGTTAAAAAAAAATTATCAATACAACCGTATTCTCGTTTGACAAAAATGTGGATTGGCCTCACAATTGAGAGTTGGAGGCCACTAAACGCTCAATTGCCACCAAATGCTTCTTATGGAGCTTTTAAATGTTAAACTCTTATTGAGCTTTGCGCATTCCACCATTAAAGATATGTTAATGTGTTTTAGCTAGTTCATTCATATGTTTTCATTCTAATCTGGGGCAAATCAAATAGATGTTCTTTGTACTTTGTGACTTTCATTGATGATGTTTGTAAAAAGATTGGGGCTTATCACATGAATGAATAAATGAATGTGATGGGTTTGAAGTGAAGTGGATACTCTGTTAGGGATGAAATGATTCTTGAACGAATTGAGGCTTAAGCAGGATAGGTATGTCATCCATTGTGAGTTAAATTGTGATTTATTCAAGCAAGAATTCAAGCTTTCATTCAAGAAGCATATTTATTGATGTGGGATATCATTAGATAAAGAATGTCCTAGACAAACACTTAGAACTAGCATAATCAATACAAATATGAACACTTGGGACATGATAACTGAACTTGTGCTCAAAGATGGTAGTGTTTGGATAATGGGATATTGTATTCCAATGAATGGGGATATCTATAGATGAAATATCTATAAATGAGAATATCCATGTTTAAGTGTTTGGTTAGAGGGATTTAATAGTAAGGATAGAGATTGTTTGGTGTTTGGTTAGAGGGATAAAGATATGTAAAGTTTTGGATATCCATTTTTGAATGTTTAGTTAGATGGATATGAGAGTGGTATGATAACCTTATCCATGAGGGGGTGAAGTTACCCTTTATTTAATTAATAGTTTTTTAAAATATTTTTAATTTGTTTAATTAAATTCAATTATAGTGGATGATTAGAGAAATTTATTTTTAAAATATTTTAATTAAGTATTTGGATTAAATAACGGATATATGAATTTTTTATTTATTTAACATGAAAATATTTTTAAAAGGATTATTAATAAATAACATAGCAATTTATTATTTAACCTGATTATTTGAATTGAATTTAATTTGTTTAAAATATTGAGATAAACATTTAAACTGTAGTAATTAATAAAATCATAATGTAAAGAAACAAAAATTTAACTTAATTATTGTACCTAATCACAAATTGATTATGGCTTAAGACAATGAAGACATTAGCATTACAACAATTCAATAAACCTCAAAATAAAGTTTCAATCTGATAGCATTACACATTAATAACAAATCCAACACATAAGTGAAGTTAGAAGTTTACAACTAAGTTATAAAAACATTGTAGACATAGTTTCGTAGCTCAAAACTAAAAATTACAAGCCATCAACCCTCAAGCAAAATACATGCATAATAATATGAATAAACACATGCAAAACACATCCCAAACTAAAAATTTTGTCCTGGTGGTCCTACAAGTTCCTCTGCCATGTACCGGCGGAGAATATCTGGCGCGCCCAAGAATTTGAATGTTCTGGTCGCACTATCCGCATAATACGAATAAACTTTTGCCACATCACGTGTTGAGTAACCAACTTCAGTAAGCTTCATGCATGCTTCACTTAGCTTGGTGGTAGAGTGGCTGAGTTATGCTCCCTCGATTGCAGAGTGCAAGTCTATCAATTTTTGAACCTACGATTTGTGCCAAAGGCGAGAATCAGCACTAGCATCTCTTTTTGCCTTTCTTTCTTGTTTGTGCTTCTTGAGAGTGCAGCTTGTAGAGCTATTTGGTGTCGGTGAGGGTGTCTCAAACCCGAAATTATTGTCAAATTGTCCATGTACAAGATCCTCTTGTGTCAATCCAATATTAAAATTATCTTTCGAAAATTTTGGTACACTATCATCAGTCGGAGGTGTCTCAATACTATCTCGAGCAAAACGCCCCGTTACATGATCATTGCCACATACAACTTCAAGCAAATCATAGTCTTCAATGGGTTTATTTATATATGGTTCTTCATTTGGATGCCTCTGTTAACAAACCAATAAAAAATTATCATTAATGCTAGAGAAATATAAACAAAGTATAACTGGTGGCTAAAAAATTGTAAGACATAAAAAGCATACCATCAGATATGTCATGCATTCCTCTTCACCCATAATTATTTTTTTGTTTTCTTCATCCCAACCCACACCACTCATCTCTCGAAGTCTACTAATTATAGCCCAATTGCGCTTTAATGTTCGGAGATGGTTATGTATGTTAGACTCGGTACAATCTTTACCAAAATTCTCTCTCAAAGCACGTATGGCTGCATGAATTGCTTGTGGTTTGAATGTCTTATCACACTTCAGACCATTTTCCACCTGTGTTGCCATAAATTGTAAGAAAAACTTGCTTTCACTGGGTTTCCATCGCATATTACCTACATTCTTCCTACTGCTTGATGAATGACTACCAGCTTCCATTTTTTCCTGTTACATTGCAAACACACATTCATATACAAACCTTTATATAAGAATGAAAATATAGAATACTTTGTCTTAAGAATTCATTTATAGCAACTATATCAATTATTCAACATCAAGCAATAGCATAAGAATTCACAACATATGACAAGAAAAGCAATTCAACATCAAACTACAATGTATGGTAAACAAAAATACAGATAAACATAAAAACATAACATAACATATCCTTCATAAATATGTTTATCTATTGTTCCACATATCATACATTATCTGATCCCTTTTGTCCAATCACTCTCTAACATCTTCACGTTGCCCTCTCCTCGAAGTATGAACTCTGATCTCTGGTTCCCATTCCTCCTCGGATGGTATCAATCTATCACCATCCTGTCTAATAATAATATTGTGAAGAATACAACATGCAATCACTAGGTCAACTTGGGTACTATATGGAAAGAAGGGCCTAGATGTGAGAATCTTAAACCGACTTTTCAGAGACCCAAATGCACACTCAATTGAAGTTCGCGCTGATGAATGCCTATGGTTAAACAACTCTTTAGGGTTTTCAAGAATACGTGACCTGAATTCCTTCAAATGATATCTAACACCTCTAAAAGGTGCTATAAATCCAGGTCTTGTAGCATAACCTGCGTCGACGAGGAAATACTTTCCTAAACAATAAAATGATATAGGATTATGCTATATACTATAATAAAAATTTATGTTTTGTATATTAATCAGTAAATAAATAGCAACATATACCTTGTGGGACTTTAAGACCATTGGGTCTTTCTAAAGCATCACGCAAGACCATAGAGTCATGTGCAGACCCTTCCCAACCAGCAAGCACATAAGTGAAGTTAAGATCAAAGTCTACTGCGGTGAGCACATTTTGTGTTGGAAAACCCTTTTTACTGCGAAAAGATGCAACCATGTCTACTGGAACACTAGCATGTATACGTGTGCCATCAAGGGCCCCAATACAATCCTAAGAACACATAAGTTTGTTGGGTCATTCTTAAAATACATTTGGCATATATTTTTGGTGAACATGTAAATACAATTATGTACCTTAAAGTATGGAAAAAATCTTGAACGTTGTGCAATGTAGGTTGATAAAGTACTTGATGGAGGTCCGATAAACTCTTTTTGTAATTGTCCAATGGCATGTAGGACAAGATTAAAATATCTGCTAACAGTTTTGCCAGACCTAAGAAAATTGTGTCCGATGACTCTATTTCGTTGGTTGTGACCAACAGTATGCAAGAACATTAACAATTGTTCTTCCACATTGACATTTATTGAATCTTTGAGTAGTCCACGAGATCGTAGTAATGAGCACAAGCTAAAGAAAGTGAATTTATTCATTCTAACCATGTTAATGCATGTTGTGTCATCACCATTTAATAGCCGGTCAAGATAATTCTCTCTATCCAAGCCTCTACGGGAATTGGGTGCACGACATAATCTACGCTTAGTGATATGTGTCACTATAATTCCCATAATTGTGGCTGCAATTGCTGCGACCTCTCGTAATTTCCGTGTGGTTTTTCTTTTATTCCTTTCCATGAAAAATTACCTAATTGACAAATAAAAAATAATCAACAATTGAAGTGGAAAGGAAAAAAAATGTTCATGAATCCCATGTAAGGCAAAAATATTCAATTACTAGTGGTAATAATTAAAATCAGAGAACTAACTCTAAGAAGCATATAACTCATAAACTCTAATATATTTGATTCATACTAAGTTATTTATATTCGACTCAGGAGCACGTGTCTGTTTTCAACCCTTAATATTGGTTAAACAATATGAAAACATTATATATATATATATAACCTTATGTGCAGAAGAGATTAAAAAAATCATGGATGTAGCAGCATGTTTCTTTTTTCTGCCATCTTTTTAATTTTTAAATTTATTAATGAGCCAATAAAAAAAAATAAACAACAGAAGTGATGCAGTTAATGAAAATAAATTATATATATCCCATCATATATATTTCTCAAACAACAATCAGTAATATCATACCAATATATATGCTGGATTAAACTTATTAAAAGGTTAATATATTGATCATATAGTGTAAGGATTACATCTAATGTTTTTTCTCTTTATTAATGCATATTGGATTGAATCTATTTAAATCCACACCAACTTGAATAATTTGACACCAAGTTAATTAGATAAGATAATTTGACACCATACAATATTCCAAAAGTTCATGCATCATTGTGATCAATTAATGGGATCAAAATGATCTTCTCTTTATTGATCATTATAAGTTTAATATTATATATATGTATATATATATAGATATGTATGTATATGAGGTGAGCTTCATAGGATTTGACGTGATGTTAGACCAGAACAAGTTGATGAGTATATCTTGCCATAGATGATAATTTAGAGATATATCTCAACTACCCATCTCATCAATACTCCAACTTTTTTTTTCTAACTCTATTGCTATCCTTTCACACACTAATGAGAATGATATATACCATTTTTTGTTTTCAAATTAAATAATTGAACGGTTTAACTAAAAATCAACAATATCTATGAGATCTCCATATATATATATATATATATATATATATGTCAATATATAACACTTGATTAAAACTATAGAGGGAGATGTTTTACTTATCAAAGCATCCAATCCAATATCAGTGTTTAATTGCCAATGCATGCATAAATAAATAGATATGCCTCATTAATCAAAGTTATTAAAAATACAACAAAACAAAAAGAGGAGAAAATAACATACTGTGGCAATATATCTATAAGCTTATATATAAGAATGCAATGTTTAACCAATATATATATATATATATATATATTAAGGGTTTAATCTAAAAGCATTCTTGCTTGCGGATGGTAAAGACTTAAACATAAAGAGTGATTTGTAATTCAGTGATGGTTGTTGCATGGTGTTTATCATCTGTTGAGAAATTTTTGTTTGAGAAATTACTAATGATAATCAAGCTAAGTTGACCATGATGTAATCCAATAATAAAGGTGATTGTTCACTGCGAAGTTTGTGCAAGTGAAAAGTGATTTTGCTAACAATACAAATCCAAATTTTGCTAACAAACAAATCCAAGACTTAAACAATATCTGATTTTGCTAACAAACAAATCCAAATTTTAATATAAACAACTGATAATGATCCACAGCAACAAACGAAATTTTGGACATGAGATTGGGATCAGATCCAATTAAAAAAAAGTGAGATAAATAAATTATTTTCCATTTAAAAACAACTGAGATTTTCTTATTTTTTTTAATGAAAAAAGGAAGATAAGAACCGTTCACTGCGTTGGATGAGAACTGGATGAGAACTGTTCACTGCACTGGATCCGGAGAGAACCGTTCGAGATGGTTGAGACCAGATACTGCACTAGATCCTGAGAGAAGAACCTGAAGTTCACCGCCGTCTTCGCCTGAGATTTTGCAGATTTGAGAGTTGGTGAGTATATCGCGATGAGAAAGGGATGGAGATGGATGGGGAGCGGGATGAAGGATAGAGTAAATCATGGGATGAGTGGCGTCCCACCGATTTGGTGGGACACCACTCATCCAATTTTTCAGGGATAGGGATGGTCCCATCCATGCCAATCCAGTTATCCAAACAAGCTAACTAGTGGATATCCCATCCTCATCCCATGTTATCCAAGCTTCCAAACACTCCTGACGAGAATGAGCATTGTAGGAGTTGGGCAAGAATGGAAGGACCACCTATTTTCTTTATTGTGGGAGGAGATATTTGTTGAGCTTTACCAAGCCAACTTAGGTCCCTCCTCATGTGTTGCCCGCATAGTTGGGTGGTTGGCTCAGATGAAAGGATAGGTGCAATAAATGTTAAAACATGAGAGAGAAAGAAAAAGCAAGAGAGGGGAAAAATTTGATGGTTTTCCTCCATCCTCTTGTTCAAGACAAGTGCAACCAAAATTTAGCCTCTGGTGTGTTGCTTTAGTTATCTCTTCTCTATTCTCATTTGGTGTGTTGCTTTAGTTATCTCTTCTCTATTCTCATTGTATTCCTACGTGTTTGATGAATTGCTAGTATTAGTAATTTCACTTGTCATAAGTGATCCTTATTTGCACAAAGTAAGTATTGGTGACAAACCATGTGTTATGTGTTCCCTTACAAAAAAGGTAACCCACTTTATTTAATTTCTTATCTAATCTCATAACAAATAAATTAAAACCAAATAATACCCTTTCTCTTCTAAAAATTCATCAATAACTACAACAATATTCCATGCACCTTGTCTCTTATCTTTTTCCTGTCTGGTCCCTCCATCTCTTCACCATCTGCAGCAAAATCTCATTCCAAGCATCAATGGGCCCTGGCAAGCACCAATGAACACAATCATTCTGCACTCTTTCTGGAACTCCATTAGCAAATGGAAATGCATGCATGTATGGCCCTGGATGTCCATCTCCTCTCAACCATGCTATTCTTGTCACATCCAATGCTTCTATCTTCACCTTCTTCTTCTTCATCATCATCTTCTCTTCAATCTCTTTCTTAGCTCTCTCCACTTCATCCACCTCTATTTTCCTCATCTCCATATCCATATACTCCATTCCCTTCTCCCCTTCCTTGTATGGCTCTGTCTTTGGACATGCCCCAGCCTTATCCCACTCCCCTTCAAAATGTGCAGGAGAAAATGTGGTCAAAACCACCAACTGATCATTCAATCCTTTTCTCACAACTTCATGCAAACTAGTCCTCACAGCTTTTCTAAAAACATCAAAAAACCCAATCTCTGTATGGTTAAATGCATTCTCTTCTCTACAGTGATGACAACCAAGAACATTTTCATTTTCTTCACCTCCTTCATAGTAAATTGCAGGGTGGAGAAACCAATGCCCCACAGAGAAAACAATGACATCAAAACCATGCAACTCTGATGCCCATTTTTCATCAGCCACATCCACAAAAAGCTTATTATGATTTTTCAACCCATAATCTGATCCTTTCTCAACACCTTTAATAAGAAATGGAGACCAAAACACAGACACATTAACTTGGTACTCACTAAAACTCCATCTCCTAAACTTGTTATCTTCTCCATTCTTATAAACAAGCTCAGCAGGAGAAGCAGAGGAGAGGAGACAAAGAAGAGATTCAAGTTGGTTTCTAGCCAATGAATCACCCACAAAGGCAATGTGTTTGTTCCTGATGAGGTTCAAGAAGGTCAAAGGATTGAACCTTGGGAGCTTGCATTGTCTTGGTTGCCATCTCCAGTGGAGGTAGCCTGTGTCTGGCCTACCATGAGCCATGCAGTTTTGACCATCTTTGATTGTGCCACAACTTGTGCCATTGTAAATTGTTGGCCTATGATCTTGCACCCATCTTCCATCTGTATAGTTGCAATTTCTGCTAATTCCTGCAAACAACAAGTTGTGAACATCAATATTTCTTAACTGAACTTATTGTGTTGAATTGAACTTTACCTTTTGTGGATAAGACCTTGTGATGATGATGTTGTTGCTGCTGCTGCTGTTGTTTTTGGTTTTGTTGGAGAGGAAGAGGGTAGAAATAGAGGTGGAAGAGAGCTAGAGGGATTAGAGCATAGAGAGCCCAAGTTATGAGTTTTTTCAGTGGGAATTGAGGTTGTTTCATCTGATTGTTTTTTTTTTTTAAGAATGAGGAAAAAGAAGAAGGTTTTGGGAAGAAGGATTAGGAAAGAAGGAGAGAGAAAGAAAAAGGGGTGGAGAAAAGAGAGGCAAGCCAGTCAAAAAAGTTGAAAGATAGAAAGCAGAGTAGTGCTTGGTCACAAGGTTTGGTGGACAGCTTTTTTCAGCATGCATTCTCACTTTTATTTATTTATTTTTAGCTTTCTTCTCTTGTTTCAAACTTTCAATCATTCAATGCCAATGTTTTTATATCATTGGTTTTTAGTTTTGGGATTTTTTTAATTTTGATTATTATTATGTTTTTTATGGTTTGGGGTTGAGCATGTGGTTTAGTGCTGTTCATGTACCGGACTTTATTGTCTTTTGCTTCTTCATATTGATGTTGATTTTGACTTGATATTTTGGACTGCATCAACTCAGTTGATTTTTCTTTTTCTTTCTTTTTCCCCCCCTTTTTTTTAATGTTTTTAGAACCAGTGAGTGGAGACCAACTAACTGCGAGTTCCGGGAATCATGCCATTCGTTGTGGTATTGATTTTTGAATGAGGGTCTAAAAAAATATAATGGGTGAATTATTGGTTTAAGTTTTAATTAATTGTGTATGATTTAAGACTTGGCCACCTCTCATCAATGTTGTAGGAGACAATGGTCCCATTTTTCTTAAAATACACACACATATACACATATGTGAGTGTAAGTTTTCTTCTTTTTAACTTACCCATGTTTTTCATTATTTTTACCCAATAATTATGTTAAGAGTTTTGAAGAAAAGATAGGAGAAGAAGAAGAAAACATAGAGAAAAAATTCTCAAAGGAACATGGCTCAATTAATATAAAAAAAGTGTAACGTTTTTAAATAACAAATAGAGCAACAAAAACTAAACAGAAGAAACATATAATAATGATTGCAAATATAATTTTAAAATATTTGTTAATTAAAGTGAGATGAAAGATACATACACATAACAAGTTACATTACCATTTTATTAATCAACAAAACACTAGAACCATTATGTCAACATTTTCTTTTAAAATCAATTGAATTTGTAGTTTTAAAAACAATAGTTACATATCCGATAGATATTAGAGGCTTGAATTTCCAGTGTAGGCATGAAACCTTTCTCTCCCATGTATGGTTCACATTTTTTTGGCTCTTAGGTTCTTGCTTATCATTACGGGAGAGGTTGTTAGTGAAAGGTATTTATGTGGTGAACTCATGTGTCCATTGTCATTATATTCCGGAAGCATGTTGTCATGTGTTCCTTTTAGGTCCCATGGTAAACACTTGTATGACAGAGGATGGGTTTAATTCTTGGTTTATAAACTTGTTGCTTTTGTTGTCTGTTATTAGGGATGTCAATAGGGCGGAGATTCACTGGGGTACACATTCCCCGGCCCTGCCCTTGATTTTCCATTCCCATCCCCGACCCTAGCTCCGAATTCGAATATGGGGATTATTTTTTTCCCATCTCTGTCCCCGTCCCCGTCCCGGTAGGGGTTTTCGGTTTCGGGGATTCCACGGCCCCGATTAATAAATTGAAATATTATTATTATTTAATATAACTTTTATATTATATTATAATTTTTCTATAACTCAATGAAAATTCAACAACTCTACTTGATAAAAAAAAACACCCTTTAAACCAAAAGAAAAATCATGTTAGACAAGTCATATAATTGAAACAAAAAAAAAACATTCAATATGAATTATAAGGATATTAATATATTTGCACGTATTTTAATTAATTCAAATGAGAAAAAATATCCCTATATATTATGAGTGCTAAATTTTAATTTTTAAAAATAAAAAAAAATTTATTTTAAAAGTGAATAAATTAGACGTATATTAAAATTTTATAAAGTTCTATATGAATCATAAGGATATACAGGGGTACGTCTAAAAATCCCCATAAAGATTAAAGAATAATTCGTTCATTATTTAATAAAATTATTATATAATATATTTACAAAATTAAAATTCAAACTTCTAATTTTCAAATTTCTAGTATTCATAAAAACTAATTATTTATCTTTAAAATAATCCCAATGCTAGGTTGTAACCCTGATGTTGGGTTACAACCTCATATAACATAATTTATTTTATTTAAATATTTATCTAGTGAGCTTTTATCTTTAAATATTTATTAAAATATCATATTTATCATGCCATGCAAATTTTATCTTTAATATTTTAAATATCTTTTAAATTTTTTAAATAATTTTGCCTTGGGATCAGAAACAAAACCATCTTTATTCACACACCTGCGGTGGATCTAGCAATTTTTCCTTAAAAATTTATAAAGTTATATATGAATTATAAGGATATAAAGGTGTATGTCTAAAAGTCCCCATAAAGATTAAAGAATAATCCGTTAATTATTTAATAAAATTATTATATAATATATTTACAAAATTAAAATTCAAACTTCTAATTTTCAAATTTCTAGTATTCATTAAAACTAATTATTTATTTTTAAAAAAAAACCCTGCTGGGGTTACAACCTCATATAACATAATTATTAATAATTTGTTAATTAAATAAATATGTGGCTTTTGCCTTTTGTTCAATTTTTATTTAGATTTTTCATATTTATAACATATAACATATATATTAATATATATATATAAATATAATATTTAAATTAAATATTTACTATTTCGGGGCTGGGGCGGGGCGGGGAGGATATTCCCCGACCCCGACAGGGCGGGGAATCGGATTACCCGTCGAGGCCAGGGCCAATTGACATTGTATATGTTGTTGTGATGTTAAGGATTCGTATGTTTTATGGAGTATATGGAATTTTCATAATTCTTGTTTATGGAGGTCTTTTTCTATTTCTCCCGTTGTGTGAATGAAGAGTGGTATTGACAACAAAACCTAAATAAATGAATATTTAATAAATTAATAAGCTTAATTAAATAATATTTTTGGATCCTGACTTCAGTAAACGAGCTAAATTAATAATTTCACTAAATGCATAAGATAATAATTCTTTTAAAATTCTTTAGGGTGCACCGAAAATATAAATTAATAATTCGTCAAATATATAGAAAAAATATCATACAAAATTTATAGCATTGATTTTTTTTAAACTATTTCTATTTTAAATTTTACTTTTTTCTAAAATATGTATATAAAATTATTTGTTTATTCTTGATCTATGAACTAAATTTAAAATCCTTTAATGTTTTATAAAAGACACATCATATTTTGTATATTTTTCTTATATTATAACAACTAATTTTCTATGATTTCCATATATTGCTACAGAAATATTTTTCAGAAAACATTTAGTAAAACACAACTATCATTTAGATTTTGATTTTGATCATCATCAACTGTAAGTGATTCCATCACGGTACCATTTTCATTAGGATAGTTCAAAAGGAGTTCAACATCCAATGCATGTCTATATTATATATTAGAAATAATTTCTTTTATTGTGTAGTATTTTCCTTTTAACCAACTTACATAAAAGTCATTCATTCTTCTGATCCAATTTTGTTATGCTAAAAACAATTTGTAATAGTTGTTGTCTTTAAATCGATGTTCTAAACCGAATTGATAAAATTAACATCCAATATGTTAATTTTTCATGATTTGTTACACAATTGTAAAAAAAAAAAAATCATTCTAAATCAATAAATATTCATTTATTGATAAATAAATAACTCCTATAAAATAAATCTTCTTCATGAAACGTCCTACGAGTATTATTTTGTAGAAGTTTTAATGTATGCGTTTTGAAATTTTTATTTGTGCATATGAAACCCAATTATAATTATATGTAGAAAAATTAAAGAAAAAAAATCAATTAGCCTTTTAAAATATAAATAGTTATAGAAAAATATGGTTTTAAAAAAGGGAAAATTACTGTTCATCCCTCGTACTTTTCAAAACTTCCCAAAAACCCCCTCCTACTTTTACACACCCCGGACAGCCCTTCCGTTAGTGTTTAACTTTCTTTTTACCCACTACCATTCAAATGGGTCCATGTTGTGAAATCCCATTTTTGCCCTTGAAAATGGTGGGAAAAAAACGCCAAATCACATAATGTCTAATCTTTTCAAGGGATTTCTGCTTGGTTTCTGATAAACAATGCCTAGAAGTTGCATTACATCTTATTCTTCTCCTCATTTCTCCTCATTTGGTTTGTTCGGCTTCGATTCGCCGGTTTCATGAATACTGGGTGAAAAATCTCTTCGTTGCTATCATTTTGACCATTATGCGGGTGTTTATTATGGAGGGTTTTTGTGGTAATGATAGTTGTAAATCTGTTTCAAGAAACGAGTCTGGGTGAAGTTTATCATACCCGAAATATATAAATCGGTTTCTCCAACAGAAAATGAAGTTGATTTCCATCGGATTGGTCAAGTGCACTCCATCTTCAAATGAGCTGTAGTTGATCTTGTTGTCGAGACAGACGATGTGCCATTGTCGAATCCTACTGAAAACGAGTTCATTTCGTTGTAAAGTTCTTCTCGTTTATGGTAGTTCTTCTCGTTTATGGTTATCTAGTTGTATATTTTAAATACTGTTTAACTCTTTGCTATTCTAT
This sequence comes from Dioscorea cayenensis subsp. rotundata, assembly GCF_009730915.1. NCBI lineage: Eukaryota > Viridiplantae > Streptophyta > Magnoliopsida > Dioscoreales > Dioscoreaceae > Dioscorea > Dioscorea cayenensis. Next base: position 6,167,519 of record NC_052473.1, read on the forward strand.
GTTTAAATATATTACATATTTGTTTAATAATTATCATCTCCGTTTAAATTTATCTTTACATGTTTAACTATTCATATTAACGTGTAAATTGTCAAAGTCTCTGCGTAAAATATTGATCTTTTTCGTTTGAACTGTAGTGTTGGCAGGTGGCTAGGTTATGGTATCTCGTGCATAAGAATTAATGACGGCATTAATTCTTGTGTATGGTAACATAAATATAAGAACACCCGTTCGTTATGACCAGTCAATCTCGATCCACTGTGCGTTTTCCTTTTTCTCGGATATGAATCGTGAACCTGCTTGTGGACTTCACACCATAAATGACAAGGAAGAACCCTTCCGATGGACAACCACTCCTCGTCATCCTCATCCTCCTCATCTGCTTCTTGTGTATGATATTCGCTGGAGTCAGACGAAAATTTAAAGATCATCTCTATCTTAAAGGATGTCTCATGATCCTCCTCATCTTGAGAATCAATCAGCCGTAATCACGCAATAAGTTAAACTATCTTTTCTTGCCCAAGTCGAAATTCCCGCATAATTGCCTAAATGCAGAGGATTCTCCAGCGGTGGATGATGAGTAAGCAATTAAGCGAGCATTTCGACTTGGCCAAGAAAAGAAAGTTTTCACTTATTGCTTGATTGCGGAGGATTCTCTAGAGGAGGAAGATCATGAAACATCCTTTAAGACGGAGTTGATATTTATCACTTGAGAATTGTTCTTACCCTTTATGAATTTTTCGTCAGTGTACAAATATTACTTTATGTGTTTAACTATCAGGATCTTCGCTTAAGTCAGACCATGACACATTGATTAATAGACGTTTTTATGAATGTGTTTGCTTAACCTTTTTTAACATGTTGTGTTCTACGTTGTGCAGGTTCAAGTTGATGCGCATGTTATGCAACCGCCGTGAGCATTCGAATGTACAGATACTTGGTGTGTCAAACCGAAATCTTAATAGACGAACGAGGGTCGACTCGCGAGTGTCCGAAACAAGCTTATTTGAGTGTGAACTTCTGATATTTAATCAGATTCTCCATTGTAAACGTTTAAATATTTTAAACAAACAAACTTATTTGACTGTCAACTTGTGATAACTTGTGAAATTGAAAAAGAGACATAGTAAAAACAATTTGAGAAATAAAAAACGGCATTGTAAACAAAACAAATGTTAAACAATAATCGATTTACTCTTTAAACAGTGACAACGGTGTTTAAGCAAATACATAACGATGTTTAAACAGTGAACCAGGAGGTCCCAGGATGTTTAAACAAAACAAAATGTTAAACAATAATCGATTTACTCTTCAACGCGATGTCAGTGAAAGCATTCAATTTAAACAATAACATTTATTTTAAAACAGTTAAATCACTATATTTAAACGGTTTACATATTATTTAAATGATATAAAATTTATTTAAGCAGTTAACCGTTAGTTTAAACACTATATGTATCGGTTTAAACATAAAAAAAGCTCGACGTTTAAACGTAGACTCATGATAAGGTGAGAACTTTCCTTCGAGCGATGATAATATGGCTTTCCTCGACGAGTGACATATATTTCCTTTTTTGCCCTTGGGATGGAAGGAAAAATACTGCCCAATCACATCACGTCTAGTCTAACCTTTATGCATACAACTATGCACTTTTTTGTTTGCCTTTTTGATTGTTGTTTGTTATTTACATCTTCTTCTTCTTCTTCTTCTTCTTCTTTTTATTCTTCTTTTCATTTGGTTTGTACGATTTGGTTTTCGGCCGATATATTATGGAGAGTTTTTTTGTGGTATTGCTAGATACAATGAGGGAGGGAAAGAGTGCTAATGTTCACGGCTCAAACTTCTTGGGAGTTGGTGTTAGTCGAGATATGTGAGCGATGGGGTCTCAAGTTTCCCTTGTCGTGGGTGAAGTTTATCACACCCGATGGATATAAAATGGTTTGTCCAATAGAAAACGATGTTGACTTCCAGCAGATGTGTCACGTGCACTCCATCTTCTAATGCGCTGTAGTTGATCTTGTTAGTCGAGATGCATAATGTGCCATTGTCGAATCCTAATGAAAATGAGTTTTTTTCTCGTCAGAAGTTCCTTCTCTTTTATTTGATCCAGTTGTATAGGTTCATTATTGTTTAAGTATGTCAGTCACTGGTTAAAATCTTGTACTATTTGTTTAATTTAATTGTTCACTGTTTAACTATTTAATTTAATGTTTAAATGTTTACTTTATCACTTAAAAAGTTTATTCTTTGCTTAAAATATTGATCTTTTCATTTAGCTGAAGTGTTGGCAGGAATTCAGATTCTGCGAGCGCTCCCGTTCAACCCCATGGTGACCCTGACGGTGTGGGATGTCTTCCTTCCTCTTCAGATCATTCTGAAGTGCTGTCATTGGATATCGGACAATGTTTTGACGATGTTGAACATTTCAGGGACGCACTTCGAATTTTGTAATCAAACAGAATTTTGACTTCAAATTCATAAAGAACAAAAAACATCGGGTGACTGTGGAATGCGCTGCCGATGGTTGTCATTGTCGCCTTTATGCATCAAAAGAGTATAATAAAAATACTTTCAAAATCAAGACAATCAACCCGTCACACACTTGCGGTGGTGGAATAGGTTCGGCGTCACATCCGAAAGCGTCCAAAAAATGGGTAAGGGGGCATTCATTTCACTGTAACTGAGGGGAAGTCAGGAAGTGAAAGAAGTGCCACTTCACTGAAGTGGGGGGAAGTGATATCACTTCCAGGACTTCTGTGTTCATTTGTCAAAAAATGAGAATAGAACCGAAGGATTTAGGTGTTGGATGAATTTCTATGAGTTCAAAAAAGACTTTAGAAGTGAAAAGAAGTTAGTTTTTATAAATTGACTCACTTCCCCCCACTTCAATGAAAAAAATACTGAAGTGGGCTTAGTTCAAAATCCACTTCAGTCGGAAATGGGGAAAGTGGCACTTTCCCCACTTCAGCATAAATGAACACCAGAAGTGGGGGAAGTCAGACCACTTCCCCTCACTTCCCCCCACTTTCCCTGAAATGAACGCCCCCTAAGCGCACGAGTGATTCAGAAGCTCAAGGAGCGGCCCTTGTACAAGGCCATCGACATTCAGAAGGACATGTTGCGGGAACATGGTATCCACATACCATACAAGCAGGCTTGGTTGGGAAAAGAGCATACCCGGGTGGTCCTCGACGGCAGTGACATCTCCAGCTACGATTTGTTGCTTTGGTATGTGGATAAGGTGGCTGAGACAAACCCCGACAGCATTGCGATCGTGGAAAGAGATGGTAATCATTTTAAACGTGCATTCTTTTCTTTCAGCGCGTGTATTATGGGATTCAAGAGGGCTTGCAGGCCGCTGCTGTTTCTTGATGGTACCCACCTCCTTGGAAAGTATCGGGGTACTCTACTGGGTGCCACAGGGAAAGATGGAAACAATGGTTTTTTCCACGTCGCCTTCGGTATAGTCGACAACGAGACCGACGCCAATTGGACTTGGTCCATATCCAAGTTAGGCGATGCTTTATACGAGGAAGGAGATTATCATGAGATAATTACCTTTGTGTCGGACGAGTCCAAGGGCCTTGTGAACGCAATTGCGAGAGTCTTCCTTCTTCGCCACATGTATACTCGTCTTCGACATTTGGAGGCCAATTTTTATGAAAGCCAATGTCGGACTTGGGAAGGCATTGAGAGAGGGAGTGCTCGGTCTATATGCTTTCGCATTAGCTGGGCATCCACGGCTAAAGAATTCGATGATACGGTGAATGAATCGCAGGCCACATCACCCGAAGCCCATCACTGGTTGATTAATAAATCGGATATGGCACATTGGTCGAATTATCTGTTCAGAGATGATCATTGGGGGTGAGATGTATTCAAATATCGCGAAGTCGTTCAATGCTTGGATCAAAGAAGCTCGTCATTTACCGGTGACGAAAATGGTCGACTCCATAAGGTCTGCGAATGTTGATTTACACTTAACATTTAGTGTTACCTTTTAAAAATTTCCATATTTGTTTAATAAAAATTGTCTCACTTTAAATATTAATTTAATCCTTTAAACATTTACCCTACTGTTTAAACAAGTTTACCAATTATTTAACCATCACTGTCTTTGTTTAACCTTATTTGCCACGTTCAAGTTGATGCACATGTTATGTAACCGGCGTGAGCAAGCGAACAAATAGGAGACCTACTTATGCCCAGACATACATTCGAAGGTAGAGATAATTGTCGAGGATAGCCGAAATCTTCGTGTTGGTCGTTGTGTCGATGATCGTTATGAAATGATCGACCAGCTGCGAGCAACTCGTAGATCTTGCCATCGAACTTGTTCATGTCGAAGGTGGCAAGTTTATGGTATCCCTTGCAAACACGCTTTCATGCCTGCAATAATCTGCATGTACACTAACGTTCATCGATTTATTAGCGGCTACTTCACCGTCGACAATTACAAATTGACATATAAGAAAGCTATATTCCCCATACCCGACGATGACAAACCTTCAGACGGAAATCGTGAGCTTCGTTTGTGACCGTCTGTGACGAGAAGGCAGCACAGGGCGTCCCTAGAGCGAAAAGAGAATCGAGTCTCAGCGTTTGATGTCCGCGAAGTTACATTGCGGCCAGCTGCCATGGATCCCTGCTCACAATCGTGAGATCTTTGCAAATGAAAGCTGTCACGACTAGACATTGTAAATAAGTCGACTTTCTAAAGAGAAACAATCTGAATTGAGTGGCAACTTTTCATATTTAAACAGATAAACTCTTATTTTTTACAATGAACGCATTTATTTAAACAGAGACAGTGTTATTCTAAACAGAGAAACTGTAATTTTAAATATTTCACACTGATATTTAAATGATAGCTGGTAAATTTAAACAATGAAACTGAAAGGTAAACAATGACACTGTAAATTAAACAATGAAATAAAACTGAATGGAATTTAACCTGCTTTACAATTGAAAACAAACAAAATTTACATTGAGATATACAAGTCATGTTCTTCGAAAACAAAAACAATGAATTGAATTTGTCCTGGTTTACATTCGAAAACAAAATTGACATTGACATATACAAGTCCTGTTCTTCGAAAACAAAATTTAACCAGCTTGTGACGACCCCCCTTTCTCATGGACTCCGGCTGCCCTCCCCTCCTTAAGTATGAGGGAAACATACTTTAATCTCAGGTAAGGAACGTCGGTCTGCGGTAGCCGTAGCTTCTCATCGAAAAGTAATTGCTCGATTGACCGCATGACATAGATGGCGCAATCGACGCTTCCTTGTTTTTGGCGTGGGGTTTCCATGTCGTGAACGAGTGGGTACTTTGCGGTCGCCGACTCGCCGAACTCCATATCGACACAATTGTCGAATAGATTCCGCTGTCGAGATATGCAAGTTGAGATTAGAATACCGATTAAATACGAAACACTATTAATCGAACATAATTAAAGAACTTACCATGTCCAACGTGTCTTTATCGTACCCCGCGCATGAAGAATAATGCCTGTATTCTTGTTTATCATTGTCAAGGATGACGACATGGAAGTGGCCATTCATGATTATCGGGAGGATGACAATTTGAACTTCATGCAAGTTGTGCACAGCATCTTCGATCATAGCCATAGTGGTTTTCATGTGCTCGTCCCCGCTTTGACATAAACAAAGTGCGCCGGTGCTTTCGTGATGGAGGCGCGCTTCTTGTAAGGATATGGCACTTTGCTCAGCGACTTTTGTATTATGCATACGAAAGCGTCCATCACATCATCTGTGACCATCTCCTTCCCTCAAGCAGCAGTGTATAATTTGTCCCGTGATGAGTCGACAATGGGCTATTCTTCCACACGACGGTCTGAGGTTAAACGATAATGTATATAATTAGACCATATTGTAAAAATTTAAATGATATTATCAACTTTCAAATGATATTATAAATACTTAAACGTTAAATAGATAAATTAAATGATAATATGTAAACATTTAAACACTATCATAAAAAATTTAAACTTACTCGTCCCATAGGGCAATTGAGGGAAGATCCCTCATCAACTCTCGCTCAGTATTTGTTAAGACGCGATCGCCAACCCATTTTTTTCTTCTTCGAACAAAGACTTTCCGAGCCGCCCTCGTCCCATTGATGATCGGCCTTGATCATCTCTCTCGCTGCTTTGGTCGGGTCTTCACGGGCACTGTCGTTAAGCCTTCACGGTGTTCAAGACCAAGCATCATCTTCCTTCGATGCGGACGGCGACATCATCAACCGCGACACATCCTTACATGGTTGTTGTTGTTGTGGGATTGTATCTGGCTTCGATGCGGGGACGACGGTGACAGCACCAACCGTGGACACATCCTTACATGGTTGTTGTTGTTGTGGGATTGTGTCTGGCTTCGATGTGCGGACGACGGCGATAGCATCAACCGCAGACACATCCTTATATGGTTGTTGTTGTTGTGGGATTGTGTCCTGCTTCGATGCGATATTGTCGGCCACGGCAACAGATTCAACGATCTTCTCAACCGTGAGCTACGACAAACGATCAACGGGAGACACACCCTTAGCTTGTTTTGTTCTTCAGGGATTGTGTCCATCTTTGATGCCGCACTCTCGGTAGCCTGTTCCACTTGGTCGGGGATTTTGTTAACAAGAGAGTTAACGATCTTCTCAACCGCGGCAATGGCCACATCATCTACGATGTCCTCCACCGTCATGGCCATGTCATCAACGGCAACAAACTCAGTAACAGCATCAGCCGCCGATGGTGTTCCTATTATTTCATCGTCAGCCGGCGGTGGAGACAGAGGCAGTATTGCTCTCCTCTTTTTTGTAAATCTCTTCGAATGTGGCCGTCTTGGAATGGTCACCCCGATGATGTCGTCATCGTCCAATTCCGACGCCTCGTTCGTCTTGGGTGCTTCATTTCTTTGGAGGGACGGCGCAGTCGATTGTGAACGTCTTTCCAGTGCCTCAACCCGAGCCACAAGCCGAGGAAACTCAGTCATCAATATCTGGCACGCTTGCATAAGAGTTGTAGTGACATCTTCGCCTAATGTCGTCGGTGGGGCTGCCACATTCGGAGGGGCTGCTATGGTCGAGGGCGTCTGCCACAATCGTGGGGACTCGTTGTCGTGGCGGGGGTTGTTACAATCGGCGGGGTAGGGGAGGGCTTCTCCCGTCGAGGAATGCGTGCGGCGTGGTGGGTCGGAAGTAGGAGAACAGGCGCCGAGGCAGCATGATAGAGGTCGCCTCTCATCCCCGCCTTCGAGCAAGTGGTTCCGGAGCAATAGCATCCATCCGTCGGTTGGCCCCAACAAATATTTCTTCTTCAGCATTCGCCGGAACCAGCTCAGGAAACTAACATATGTAAACCAAACAATTTCAGCGAAATCATTCATTTTAAACTATAAAAACTATATTTAAACAGAGTTTTTATATATTTAAACATTATAGAATATATTTAAACGGAGAACAAAATATTTAAACCTTTATGAATAAATTTTAAACTGTAAATAGTAAAGTTAAACGCTAAATAATATGTTTGACCATTAAAGACTTCTGTTAAACATTGTCCATGATTTATTACCTCTTTTCCTTCGAGCAATGACAAGCTGGTTTCTACCGTCGCTTGCTTCCGGTAAGTACATTCACCGTAGCACAACATCCTTGGGATCTTGCCGAAACGGAATTTCTTTCCCGTTCCGGTCAGCTCGTAAAACCAGACGTTAAGCGCGATCGAGCAACCCTTAATATACCCTGTGTTGGTCTTCTTCCCGGCGCATCTATCTTGCACTCGAGCGGCTGCTTGTGAAATGTCCTCCATAAGCCACTTGTGCGTCGCCTGCGCCCATGTGTATCGCCACATGGCGGGTAGATCATCGACATAATCAGCGATCCATTTCTGAACCGAGCATGATGTATTTTGGGAAGAGGGTCGCACCCTTGAGGTACACCATCGGGAGTTTAACAAAAATTATCTTCTTCCCCTCTCGTCGAACAAGTTGCACAAGAGTGCTCTTGATGGAGTCACTGTGTCTCTCGTAGGGTTTTTGATAAATACCTCCCTCTCGAACGCCGAGCCGGGTTTTTTCTTCTCGAACACTACTGCGTCGCCATCGCAACGCAGCATCAAGAACGAGGGCCACATCTTGAGGCCCCTGAAACTCAAAGCAGCTTTCCGCGATCCTGAATTTATTGGTGTGGCCATCGTACTTTTGCAATAGAGAATCAAGAAGGGCCTTCTCTTGGTATATAGCTTCCAAATGGGTGAATATCTGCAAACGGTGTCCTTCGGATGATCTCCTAGTGTCGAGGGTCATGTTATCTTTCAATTCGACTAAGGTCTCCACTCATCGGTGTCAAATAACATCGCTTCATTAACTAGGTTGACCGCCATAATCACAAGCCTCGCTGACAATAACAACACATTCGAAGATGCAAGATTCACAAATGTTTTAGCTAAAAATATAAGATTTTAAACGGTAACCTTCGCTATTAAAAAGAGATATCAATTGTTAAAGTGAGACCTAGTTTATTAAACGTAGACAACAATACTTAAACAGAGACAACAAAATTTAAATTGTAACATCTCATTTCTTAAACGTAAACCTCATTTGTAAACCGCAACTATATCAAATGAAAGGGGAAATGTATATTATAAATATTACACAAATCATAACAATCGAAATAACTATTTTTTGATAGTGTGATACTGCATCGAAGCGCAAAAACAACACAAAACCCCTAGCCAGAAATTGCCCTCTAGACTAACAAAAACCCCAAAGTAGAAATCCCCTGCGGACTTCAATATCTTCCAACAAAAACAAAGAGCACAAAACGAAACCGAAAAAAATCTTTTTATAAGAATAGTTACCATAAAACCATACTCAATACCTTAGATTGCAAAGCCGATTAAATGGCAACTACTACTGGGACTTCTCCTTCGAGATACCGGTGGAAAGAGAAAAGCTGCAGATTCGAGAGGCTGTCTAGGTAGAGACAACTCGGAGACGACTTGAAAGTAAATCTCTGAAGACGCGAGTTGAGAGTAAACGCTGGCTCGATAGAATTGCTCTCTTGGGGTTAACCTACAGAACCCCCCCTACTTCCTCTCAAACCGTCTAAATGGCTGCAACCATGACTCCCCATGCAAGGGCATTTTCGTCCATAAAATTTGAAAATCACTCCGTTGACATCCGTTACATGCTTTTGGGGTTTGAAAAAGCGTAGAGTTTAAAAGGAAGGGTTTTTAGAGATTGCAAAACTAACGGGGTGTTTTTGGCAATATTGCAAACTTAGAGGTTTTGGTAATTTCCACTTTT
>NC_052473.1:6177841-6191041 GCF_009730915.1 Dioscorea cayenensis subsp. rotundata
GTAACCTCCCTAATGTTGTACAGCCAAAAGAAAAAAGAATACCATCTCCAAAAAGTTTCTCTTGGAAGCCCAAATATCAATGCCAAGTGGACCCAAGAAATAAGACATAACCGAGTCCAACATAAAGGCCCAACATAAACAACAAAAGCAATATGAAATATTACAAATATGGGCTGGACCCATAACACTTTATTGGTCTTACTGTACTCTTTGTCCATACCAATTTTTCTCCATTCCTCTCATTTTGCCTCTCTTCTGTTTTAAATTTATATATTTATGAATTTCCGCATGTGATGTTTACTCAATCTCTCTCTCTATATATTCTTTTGTTAAACACTATTATACCTCAAAATTTCATTATTTAATTATCGATTCTTTGGTTTTAAAAAATAAATGTAGAAAATGTGAGGAATAAATCAATATATATATATATATTGAGTCCAAATATTAGGGGATATATATATATATATATACAACAAAAGGGAAAACAATTAAAGAGATTTAACTTAGCAGAGTTTTTAATTAGGAAGATTTGGCTCAGGTGCCATATAAGAGGAAATACAAAACTTTAAAAAGTTGCAAAAATTATATTGATCACGTATGAAGTGTTTATACAATGTATTTTCAAGTTTCATACAAGAAAAAGAACTTATTCAATCAAAATCATGTTTGTATTATAAAATTAGGATACAACCAGATTAATTATCTACTCCTTAAAATAATAAAGGATTATTATTTTTTAATTAAAAAAAGTCTATTTTTGAAAGGTTGCTGGAATTAATTCCTTTGTTCATTTTTATGTATTGATTTGAGCCCAGCACAACCAAATTGATGGGCCTATTTTGGTCTCCTAATCAACTCCTAACAATGAAAGTGCTAGAGTATATATATATATATATATATATGTAAATATATAATTTTTCAACATAAACAACTATTAAACAATGTTTTTTTCTCGTAAATAAATAATTAATAAAACATTTTTTATTTAATTCTATGAATTATATGAACCACAAGCTGTGTGTGGATTTTTCTCTCAAAAATCGTATAGACGGTTTTTAGTTTACCTCTACTAGGAGAGTGGTATCTCACCTCAATGCCACTCTCGTAAATCAATGTTCTGATTTCATGATTTGTTCATATTTATCAAATATATATATATATATATATATATATATATATATATAATGTGAAAAAATTAGTAAAGATAATGAAATTATTTTCCATAAAAAGATATTGTTTTTTCTATGTAAAGCTTACTGTTTTCTCGAAAGTCATATTTTCTTACACTAACAAAATCACCAAAATTAATAAATTTATTTATAATAATGATTTAATAAATAAATTTATGTATCTATTGTTATGCCTTGGCTCCTTCCGGAAATTATATTTACTTGTATGACTCACAAAATACCAAAATTTACAAATATATGTCAAGCATCCTTTCATCCCTCCCTTGTTTTCTCTTGTCCCACTATCAATGTACCAAATAGAAAAAAAAGAGTGATGATAAAACTATAGTCTTAAAAAAAACATTTCAATCTAAATAAGAAATTTCTACAAGGGCATGCATACAAGCAATTATTGCATATATATTTAACAAGGTATATATCAATGCAAATATTGAATGAATTCATAACACTACTTGATCATGTCTTGACTTCACTACATGCAATCAAGATCTCATTGAGATTTATATCCATCAAAGCTTTCTTCTTTAGCAAACAAAACCACAATGCATTCAATTCATTCATTCATTCAATTTGAAGGAACAGTGGGTAACATTTGACTAAGTGTAGAGACACAAGTTATTGGAAGTCAATCATCCAAATTCTTCTTGTTCACCTCTCTGGCAACAATTTTTGCTGGTTGCCATGCATGTCCTAATTAATTCTTATTTGACTCTCTCATTAATATTATCAACACAATCCTCCAAAAAAATATTTATATATCAATATATACATGTACATATATATTGATTTAATTATAAGTTTATATATATTGGTGTCCCCTAAGTGGTGACGAAGTCTGTCGTCATGTTTTACCATTAGTTTGTCTCCTCCTTTTGTCTTAAAGTATGTTTACATGTATTATGAATCTTTGTATATATATATATATGATTAGGGTTAGGGTTTTCTATGAGTTTAAAGGACAGCCACCTTTTGTTGTAAAGCTATCTCCATATCATCATAATTAAGTGTGAGTCTTACTCTTATTGTTTTACCTCATAATTAAGTATTTACAAATAGGTTAGGGATAGGGTAACGTTTAGGGTTTAAAGGACACTCTTCTTTTGTTGTAAAGCAATCTCTATATCATTCTATATCATGAATGTAAATTTACTCCTATTGTTTTACCTAGTAAGTATACATAAATAGGTTTGGGTTAGGGTTTAAAGGACATTTACCTTTTGGTGTAAAGCTATCTTCATATCATGAGTGTAAATTTATTCTTATTGTTTAATTTTACCCTAATTATATTAAACACTTAATTAACACCTAAATCTTTGTATTAATGTAGGAATAGATGATAATTAAAATGGGTCAAGAAAAGTAATTAAGTATATAAAAGTACAAGATTGAGGTACGAATAAACACTTGTTTTGAGGGATCATGAAATACTTAATAAGTATATACATACATAGATAGATATATGTACATATATATAATTTGGTTTTGATGCTTAGTAAGTGAGAAACCAAAGTGTGTATATATAATTATATGTTTGGTTATATATATATATATATATATTCTAGTTTATGCATGTGGTTAAACCCTAATTAAAAACTTAATTATGTACGAAGAAATGAGGATTAAAATGAGGCAAGAAAATTAAAGAAATATATAAGAAACTACAAGATTAAAGTAGGAATATAAAAATCTTAGACACTTGTTTTAAGGGATTATTAAATTCTTAGAAAGTATGTACACACAAAGATAGATATGTACATATGATTTCTTTTTTTATGCACTCATTGATTGGTGAGAAAACAAAGTGTGTGTATATATAATTATAGAAATGGTTAGGTTTGAGTGGGTTTCATTTTCATGCACGTATATATATATATATGTAAGTGATATGATATGATAGTGTTTGATAGTCTATTCATGAGGAAAGAGAAAGGTGAACCAATCTATTGATGAGAGGAGAATAACCAAGGAATTGCTCAAAGTCCCAACATTATAATGATTAACATGAATACACAATAATATGACAAACATGACCATACTTTTATTGAAATATACGCTAACCCTAGCCTTAACCCTAATTAATCCTAACCATACCTTCCTCCACTTATATACTATGATTTGGTATTTAACTGAAGGAAAAAGTTTCCATTTCAACTACTTCCTCCAATCAAAATAGTTAGATCGTTATAAATATTTAACTATGAATGATTGGAAGTATAAATTATAAAATTATGGCAATAATGTAAGACGGATCAATTTATTTGTAACGATTATTTCAACTTGCTAATGATTTTCTATTCAAAATGTTAATGATGTGTGAGTATTTTGTTATATATACTCATAAATAATTAACTTTAATTTGAATAAGAAGAAACAAATATATGAGATGATGATTTTAAAAAATATAAATTATGAGATGTGACAAAAGATATATATAGCAAAGTCCTTCCATCCATGATTGGTGAATTGCACTTAATAATTACTTTTTTTGAAAATTATTTTGTTAAATTCCTATCGGAAATATACAGTCTTTTTTTGGTAAAATGTCCTCTATATTGGGCTCAAATAGAAACATACAAATATGGTAAATTATTCTTTTTTCTAAAATAATTAATTTGTAACCATTTAATTCATCACTCTCACGTAAGTGAATTATGCTCACAATTCAAATCTCTAATACATATTCTCCTATAGCTCTTGAAATATAATTTTTATCATAAATATTAAGATAAAATTTAAAGATATTATGATATTGATGTACTCAAAATCAAACATATAATATGTGATTTTTTCCCCTTTTTTACATAATGATACTTTGACAATTAATTTAATCACACACACAATTATAAGAAGCTCACAATTTGAACCTTTCATATGTGTTCTTAGCCTCTGAAATATTTTTCATATTCTAGATATTAATACAAAAGAGGACGATTTTTTTGGTTTCCCATAAAATAACTTATACTAAAATTAACAAAAAAGTTAGAAACATGTTTCATCATACTTAATTAGTTTAATATCTTTAAATTATGTTATTTTATCTCTATTCTCATCCTTATGATCTATTAGTTTGACATTGTCAATGTGTTCCTTAATTATATATAAATCTCTTGAATAATATGAAGATATAGAATAATATCATAGCCTTTTATCTTACACACATAAAATAACGTATTCATCTTATATTAAATAAAACACACACACACACACACACACACACACATATATATATAACACAATGCATGTTGTTTTTTATTTTTATTTTTAAATAATTCTATTAAATGCTGCATATATGGCTATTTAGTTTACCAAATTAAATCAAATCAACAAACAAAGTGTGAGATCCCCTTTACATTTCTCCTGCAAGAGAGCATGTGGAAACACTCAGTGATGCAAACATAAAGTCTGAGCTAGATGAGTTGAACAGCTTTATATATATATCTACACATGAACTATATATATATATATATATATATATAAATAAAAACAAAACTAAGACAAAGAAGAAGATATATATATATATATATATTGTGAGAGGGGAGGCTCTTTAACATAATGAAGTTGTTGTTGGCCTACCTCCCTATCCCCCACATCCATCAAAAACATCCAGCACAAAGTGTCAAACAGAATCTCAAGATCATTATAATGGAGATGATGGCCTCTCTCTCACATAATAAAAAGAAGAAGAGGTGGTGGCTATCCTCCTTATCATTCATCTCATGACCTTTATCTCCAAACACCACTTTGATGCCAAAGTGGGTGCAAAGATGAAAGAATAAAGGAACCTCCTTTGCTATCATGCCCTTTGTACAGCTATATGATCTCTTTCTCTCTCTCTCTCTCTCTCCCTCTCTATATATATCTTCACTATAATCATGGCAACATATGTATTGATTGTATAAAGACACATGTAAGACATAGCCATGCATATCTCTATATATATATCTACCACCACTTAACCTTTTTTATCATTTATGTTTCATTATCATGTAGTGTATGTAGTATTATATATATATATATATATATATATATATATATATATGATTTTGTTTGTTATATCCAACAACAAACTTTGGTGATTAAGATATATGAGCATAAGTTTGGAGGATACTGCTACTAAGTTTCTCTCAAAAAGTGTCTTTTCCTTACCAACTCACTATAAAGTTGGTTTAGTGGAGAAATGTGACACATAATTGTGATGCAATATGATGTCATGATGATGATAAAAAATGAACATATTAATTTAATGTAGATTAATACTAATTATTATAATTTTAGTAAAAAAAAAAAAAGAAAGATAAATGACATTGATTCAGTTAGAAAGTGTGAAGACAAGCTCATGGTCATATCTTGGTCTGGGAGGTGCAAGGTCACTTCTGTGTAAAGATAAGGATTTGTTTCATACGGAATTCAATATCAACCAATTTAAGATTCTTGGACACATCAGCTTTATCGAACTTTTTAAATTTTTATTTATAACTAATTTACTGTAAATTGATGTTGAAACTAAAGATTTAACAAGATAGAAAAAATAACTAGGTCTTCGCCATTGGAAATGACTTAAACTAGTGATGATGGGATGACAAAAGTGATCGAAATCCTGGTAATCCAGTGATAGTTTACTATAAAATACACAAGGGAGTAAGAATTTAAAACCTTATTTCTACCGTACAATTTATCAGTTCTATTCATTAGCTGTATCTAATATTATTGATCTGTACTATTTATTAATCTTAGTGTGAGTCCCATGTATAACAAACAAATAGACAAAAAAAAAAATGGCAAAAATTAAATATATTGCTTTGGTATGACAAACAAACAAGAAAAAAAAATGATAAAGATTTATATCAAATTAAGAATATATAATTAAGCATAAAGAAGACAAGTAATCTAAAGTGTTATAATTTGGTAAAGAACTTAAAGTTGAGAGGCAAAACCCTTTTAGATCTAGAAAAGGATAATTATAAATATAGAGGATCATGAGTTAATATTGTTTTTAAATAACCACCAAAAGATGATTATAAAAAAAGGTTATCTTTTTATATAAGATGGTAAACTAATTAATATAGGAGAGAGAGAGAGAGGGGCAACCCTAGCAACTCACAGAAGAATCTTTAGAAATAATTTACTACTATTATGATTGTTAGGCACAAGTCCACCTTTGTTTTTTAAACTATGTTACACATATAAATAAATATTGATTATGATTTTTATAAATAAAAAAAATATAAGAAGAAAAAATCACCAACTTTTTATAAGCCATGGATTGTTACTAAAAGTATATGGCTAGTTAATTCAATATTAAATAGAATATCATTTAATTTACTTATTTTCAGTGACAAAAAGTGATAAAAAATTAGTAAATAATTATTATAAATGAAAAACACTGGTGATAAACTTATAAAACTGATGAAAAAAACATTGATGAAAACACTCATTTTATATAATTGATAAAAACTGCAAATTATATATATAATGATTAGTAATGGGTGTAAATAAATAAATAAATAAATATAATAAAATGGTGAGCATATATGACTTGTACAAGATGGTAAACTTATTAGGCGTATATCTAATCATTTGGATACAAGAATTAAATTGGATACATTTTACATTCAATTTAGAGATCAAAATGATTATATATAGAGGCATATATAGTAACTACAAATGCAATTAATTTACTAAAAGGTTGAAAAATATAGAGATATGCATGATAATAGTTAGTGATTATTATTAATAAAAAAGGTGATAATGAAAAGTGGTCATACATAACTCTTACAAAATGAGATGATTAACTAATCATGAATATATATATACATATATCTAACCATTAGTAACTATTACCCACAATTAAGAGTATATATAAAGATTAGGGGGTCATATATAACTATAATGAAAAAGTAAACTTTTTAATTAGGAGTAGTACAAGGACATGCATACAATGGTCAAATTGAATATATAGTATCGAAGTATTTATTAAGAGCCCACAATTATGATTTATAAAAAAGAGAGACAAAAGATAAGAGACAATTATTAGTTCAAATTATTATAAATAAAAAAAAGGGTACAGATAAGTTGCTATATATATATATCAAAATATTATGAAACAATATAAATTTATTAATAATACATGATCATACTGTATACAACATCAAATGAATTGTCTTTTGCACAAGTATATATGAAATGAAGACTGAAGTGATTGATAATTATAAACTATTACATATATATACAATATTAACTTATTAAAAGATGGCAAAAAGATAATTGCTATATATAACTATTACCAAATGATAAACTAATCAAGAATACATACAATCTATAGCTAGCATGTGTGCATGCATGCAGTTACAAATATATAGAAGAGTTAATGAACAAAAATTAGTAATGAGGATGATGAGACCATTTAGCATGTGAATGTAGGGCAAAGAGAAAGAAACATAAAGTTAAGTTGATGAAGGCCGACCAAGAATGGTGGGATGAGGGGATTGTATAAAAGGTACCAATATTGAACATACATGAATGGTTTGGTCATTTGGTGTGGTGGGTTGTAAACCAGACAAGACCGCGCGTGCTATAAGGGTAACAGCCCCTACATGCTCATCACTAGTACCCAACCCACACACACACACATTTATATATCTCTCTCTCTATATATATATATATCAGTATATATATGTAAGTAAGTATGTATGTTAATTTGCATGTGTAGGTAATTAGATTTGTCTTTTACAATAGTTGCTACTTGTACTTGTTTGGTAGGCTTATATATATTCTCATTTCACATTATTGCAGGGTCATTATTACTGAATTTCTATAGATTGTTGTTTTGATTTTTTTTCTACATTAATTGTTATAATAGTTATTTCATTTGTTGTATAAACTGATGAAGACATTATAAATTAATATACTAATTATATATGAATTCAAATTAGAGAAAAAAATCTATATATTTTCTTTAATTTGATTTTTTTTTTTTTGGCATTTGAGAAATTCTGTTAGTTGATTACCATCAAGTTTCTCCGAAGATTCTCTTTTGTTACCTTTCTTTATTTTCCAAACATCATCCCTTGCACATTTGAACAATGTAACTTCCTCTTTTGGTCTTTTTAACTTACTAAGTAGCTAGTCACATAAAAGGACACCATTCATCTCCAAATATTCCTACAATCATGCTAACTTTTGACCCAATAATTCAGGGTCCTACTTATGACCTACCCAATTGAAGTTGATGCACAAGCACAAAAGTTGTAGGGTCAATATCACTTGCATTAAATCGAAGGCATATATATTGAGAAGTTTGCTTGTATATATATATATATATATGTATGTATGTATGTATGAATGCCTTTGAAATTCATGAATATAAGACAATTTGGTTTTTTTCTTCTTATATATGGGTGACCATCTTTTATTATTCGATCTTGTGTTAAAGGCTTTCTATTATTTTTAATTAATGTATGATGGTTTATTTATTAGTTTGGAAAAAATGTTTAATATGAGATATGTTATAAAAAGTTTAAAAGGTTAAAATGATCTCATTTTCTTTTTAGGATGATTATATATTTTTGGTTTGTAAAAAAGATCAAAATGGAAAAAAGACGATTAGATCTGTCCATTTCATGATGGAAAAAGTTGTGTTAGGTAAAATTGATAACATCTTAAATAATTAAATCGAGATAAAGTTATCACAAATTTAACTAGGAATTAATTCTTTTTTGGTTGAAACAAGTACAAAGAATAAAGTGAGAACATCAAAATAAACATTTATTTCATATAATAAAGTCTTTTAATGTTAGAGGGCCCATATTCTTTAGGCCCATATTGTTTCAAAACATTCCTACTAAAGGTTTAGTACTCGCATTCTTTGCATTCTGAGGAATTCATCCACTTTTATATATAGTCTTATTCATTATCGTTTTAACCTTGCTTTTAGTGGTTATGCTTCTCTTCTGGTAGCGAGGGGTGCAAATTTCGAGGTTTGGATTCGGAATTAGCTTAGAAATTCGAACTCACGTAGGGCGCGATGGTGCGGACACGAATGCACCGAGTTATTGGGTCGCGATCCGCCATAGGTTTTTTACCTTTTTGCCCTTTATCTTATGTTTAAAAAAAATTTAATTTTTTGCGCCTTTTTAAAGAACGGCTTCACGGTTCCGGCCGCGTCACTCCTCCCTCCGCGACCCTTCGAGAACCCGGCCCGTTGCCCAGTGCCTCTTCGTCGTCCGCCTTCCGATTGCTCGTCCCTATTAAAAACCACGATCCATCCCGAGTTCAAAACTAACTTTTTTCTTCTTCTTTCTTTCCACCCGAAAATCTGAGCACTCGTATGTTCTCTGTTCTGGTGCGCGAACAAAGAACTTGACTGTTGAATCCTGGAGAACAACGCCATCCGTGTTCCTGTCGCACTGCAAAAAGGAGGCGAAATTGTTCTTAAGGACAGTGCTCCTGCACGCCTCAGTCCTCAGTCATCCCGTTCCTGTTTCTACTCCAACATTAGATCAAAATTTCCAACATTTAAAAGTTAAACCTACTATCATAATCTTGTTATCACTTTTAACATATTTTTTTTCTCCCAAAAGATGGATAAATATTTATTTCATAATCAAATATCATATACATGCAGTTCCGGTAAATAAGTGTAAGATAAACTTACCTTAGTCTATCTAAAAACATCAACACTTACATAGTTACATTGATTGATAAAAGGGTTAAGAATAAGCTTAAGCCATCCAAGTAAAAGAACACCATTTTTACAGATGCAACTACAACTTCTATGGATATGTGTTTTGTGTGCATGTAAAAACACCATTCTTTTTTATCAAGGCCATGGCCACCTTTGGCAATGTTGTCTGTAAACATTTGTACCTTTTTTTTGTTTTTTAAAAATCTTTAAGTGGATAAAGGGTCCTCAGCTTTTGGGCTTATTCATAGGATTCCCTCCATGGGACTAGAGAAAGGGCAATCAATGAGCAGTGAAAGATAGATAACAAAGCAAATAGTACTATGCTTTCTTTCTTTCTTTCTTTCTTTCTTTCTTTCTAGTGTGCTTGTATAGAGGATAAAAGGGAATAGTTCACATAGGATGCCTCTTTTGTGTTACTCGCTTTGATTCTAGTTTTAAAGTGTTTCTTATCATCTTCATCTTCATTGATGCTCAATGAGCTTGCAAGGGAACTTTCTTTGTATCTTCTCAAAGCCTGCCTACTCATAATAATCAATCTTCTTGAAAGATCTCCCACAATCTATGCTCTTTCCTACTTTGATTGTTTTTTGTTTTCTCCTAAAATATTTATGTCTATGAAATAAAATCATTATTTTAAATTGTCCATTTTAAAAATTTATGTTTTTATGAAAAAAAAATAAAAAAAGTTTATATTATAATTTCTTTCTTCTTCCAACTAAATACATCAGTAGTACGTATTTTCTTCTTTTAAGACATTGTTTTAAATAATTCAAATATTCAAAGATTATTATAAGTCTAAAATAGGATAATTAAGAGTTTATGTGTATAATTATCCTGGTTGAGTTTGAATAAGAATTGGTTATTTTGTCTTTTGATAGGATGCCATTTATGTGGTCTAGTAAAAATGTACATAATATGCAAATTATTAGAGTGTGGTGTGTCATTATCACCCATTTGTTTATAATTAAGTATTTAATATTTTTATCAATATATTTATATTTATGTCTTTTATCTCAAATTATTCTCACTGTAATTTTCTAAAATTCTTTTATTTGTAACAAATATTCTCTTTCTAGAATATATCCATCAAAATAATGGAAAATTATAGCTAGGCTACCAACATTCATATCACCACCAATGAAATTTTAGCATCTCATCCTTTATATATCCATGTAAATTTTTTTATATATTATTTTAATAAATTTCAGAAGAACAGTCCAAATTATAAGAAATAGACAAATAACAGTCATTGGACAAGCCATAAAACTTTGTACAAAACAAAGATGGAAGAGTGATGTGCTAATAATTGAAACATAATTGAATTTTTTTGGAGTCACATACTAAGCAAGATAGGTGACATGTTATGTCAAGTAAAGAGTTTGGTCTTGGACTCTTAGATGGCTACTTTTTATGACAGCCATTTTAATTAGGTCATCTGAATAAATTAAGTGAAATAGATTATAAACAATTTATTTTAAATAAAAATATGAAATAAAATTGAATGTTTCCTTTTTGAAATATAAAAGTTCACATATGGATAAGTTTTGTCCTAATGCACAAGGAAACATTTTATGTTAGAGTGTAGAAAATTATTAATGGAGAATTTTTGGTTTTTATTTTTACTTTTTTTTTTAGATTTTTAAAACATTTAATATGATTATATATATATATATATATATATATATATATATATATATATGTATGTATGTATATATATTTGTTTTATGCTCTGAATAATTTTATCATCATTTGATATATGATTTGAAACATATGATTATTTTACTTTTTAATTTAAATATTTTTTAGTTTTAAGAATAACTTATAAGGTATTAATGTAAAAAATATGATCTGTTTAGTAGGCTGAATCATTATCAATTTCTATCATAAATTTTATGACTATCATAGGTTGAATCATATGTGAAATAATAGCCAAAAGAACAAAAGAAAAATATGGACTATATTAAATATTTTTTTTTAAAATAAAAATAAAAGTAAAAAAAATATAAATATAAATAAAAAATTAGTTGGAACAATATATAAGGAGCAAAAAAGAATTTGTCCGTTTCATATTTTTAATTAAAAATAAATTAAAGTATTCAAATAACTCCAAGGTTATGTATGAGCATTGTTCTATCAATTTTTTTTTTGTTTATGTTTGAATTTTTTTTATAAGGTTGTACATCTTAGTTAGTTTATAGAATATAATTATAGTTACACCACAATACTTAGAGTCTGTTTGATAAGCAAGATTTTAAAAAACAATATATAATAACTTTTATTGTTATGTGTTTGATTAACAAATGGAGTGGAAGTACAACATATATAAATCACTGAACTGGTATAACACAACTTTTAAACGGACCCTTAAGTTATTTTTTCTGCATTTACTCCAAATGAATACTAAACACTAATGAATTAAAAATAAAATTAATACATATGTTTAATAAACAGATAAATAATATAATATTTTTTTTCACTTAGCAACTATTTTTCCCATCATATATGCCATATATAATCTCAATATGGCTAATATTGAATGATTTGGTGCAATAAATTATAATATATACAAGAATTTTTTATTAATATTAATAGGAAATTATTATTATTATTGAGAACACTAAATATCTATTTTTCTTTTTAATTTAATATTATTTTTTTTAATCCCATTCTTTTATCCCTAACCAAACATTTCTTTGATTATGAACTTTCTCATTAAATTTTCACTTCTTTAATAATCTAAATTTATTACTTCAGCATGAACTCATTCTCTACAAATTCTCAATTATTATTTCAGTAAGAATAAGCTCCATTCAATAGGGCCCCCACTTTATCATTATGCTAGAATTTAATTTTGGCTTTAATTTGTTTAAGGAGTCTAGAAATTAGTTTCTTAATGGTAGTTTATATCAAATACACACTTTATTTAGTGATGAATATTCCTATATATTTTGTGATGACCATGTTAATTGTTTTATATATTTTGCTCATTATTATTATTATTATTATTATTATTATTATTATTATTATTATTATTATTATTATTATTATTATTATTATTATTATTATTATTATTAAACGGTAGTTCATTGTTTTAGTAAAAATTGCAATAAAAAAATGAATTAAGTATACATTAAAGACGATTATTCAAAAAAGTTTTTTTTAGAAAGAAGATATCTTATAATTCTGTGACTACTTTGTTATTTATCTACATATGCTTTTATCAATATAATATATAATTTTACTTTATATCTTCAATTAGTACAAGTTTGTGTTTTTTTATTAAGTGTGGTAATTTCTTTTCAAAAATATTGGAATACGTAATAA
>NC_052473.1:6192041-6221626 GCF_009730915.1 Dioscorea cayenensis subsp. rotundata
GGTCAAGTTGAAAGATCTACTGAAGAAAATGCATTATACATTACAAGGATTCCTGATGGGCTATACAAATCCCTGGATAATTTGAATGTAAACACAGTTGAGCATCTAAAGACATTTTATGTGCCAGCTCGACATGAAAAGGAAAGAAGTATTTTCTTTTATAAGGACAAAAGCAAAAAGATCTTGAATGATGATATCATAAATATTGAAGAAATAGAAGATGATGAAGCTCAACCCATAAACTTCCCAAGCCATTACCCCAACAAGCTCGGGGACAATAGTTGAGAGGTTTGGGAGCAAAGAATCAAGTGGTCAAGGAGGTCACATCAAAGCTTTTCGTCGATTGTGGGCTCCACGACATGTGGATCAAGAGAGAATAGGCTATTCTAGAGTCTTTCCGAGGCACTCATATTACATGGTAACATTGTAGGAGGAGGAAGAGGAAGAGGAAATAAAGATGAAGAATGCACCACTCGAACTAGAAGATGGGGGGCAAGTAACAATTGATGAGTTGGTTGAAATTAACTTGCGAAGCGATGATGACCCAAGGCCGACTTTCCTAAGTGTACAACTATCAGAAGAAGAAAAACCATCATTCAAGGCTCTCTTGAAGGAGCATATTGACTGCTTTGCTTGGAACTATAATGAAATGCTAGGGTTAGATGATGAGGTAGCTGTTCACAGACTGGCCATTGATCCTAATGCTACTCCAGTTAAACAGGCACCGAGGAAGATGAAGTTTGACCTGGAAGAAAAGGTGATAGAAGAGACAAAGAAGCTGATTGAAGCAAATTTTATCAGAGAAGAGAAATACCCTAATTGGATAGCTAGCATAGTCCCTGTGAAAAAGAAGACTGGGCAAATACGGATATGTGTAGACTTCAGGGACCTGAATAAGGCGTGTCCCAAGGATGATTTTCCCCTCCTAGTTATAGAGCTCATGATTGACAACACCTCAGGGTACGAGATGTTCTCCTTTATGGATGGATATTCTGGATACAATCAAATTAAAATGCATCCGGAGAATCAAAAGAATACCGCTTTCCGAACACCCATGGGCATCTGTTGCTATAGAGTAATGCCATTCGGACTAAAGAATGCAGGAGCGACATATCAAAGAGCTATGACCAGAATATTTGATGATTTAATTCACAAGGTTGTCGAATGCTATATGGATGATCTTGTGGTTAAAACAAATTCCAAAGACAAGCATCTTGATGATCTGAGGACAGTTTTCACACGCTTCAGAAAATACAAGTTAAAAATGAATCCCATGAAGTGTGCTTTTGGAGTCCTCTCTGGGAAATTCTTAGGCTTCATTGTAAGGCACCGGGGAATAGAGATAGATCCCTCCAAGATAAAGGCAATCCTAGAAATGCCTCCTCCTAAGACACTGAAGTAACTACGCTCCTTCCAAGGGCGTTTAGCATATATCGGAGATTTATCTCCAACCTCTCGGAAGATGCAAACCCTTATCTAAAGCTGGTCAAGAAAAAAATGCTCCTTTCAAATGGGATGATGAATGTCGAGAGAGCATTTCGAGGACATTAAAGCGATACTTGCTGAAATCCACTAGTCTTTGGCAGCCCGATTCATGGAAAAGCCTACGATCTTATATACGACCCGCATTGGAAGGGGTCTTTGGGGAGCTATGTTAGCTCAGAATAATGAAGAAGGCAAAGAAAATGCTTTATATTATCTTAGCAGGATGTTGGTAGGAGCTGAGAGTAAATATACGCCAATTGAAAAAGCATTGCCTAGCTTTTGGTGTTTCTGATCAAGAAGTTGAGACATTACTTGCTAGCGCATAAAGTAATACTCATATCAATAATAGATCCACTCAAATACCTTATGACGAGTCCGTTTGCTTCGAGGAAGACTAGCAAAAATGGGCATTGATTACGATGGAATTTGATATAACATATACTCCACGAAGGCTATTAAAGGAGCAGATGGCGAGACTTTCTAGCGATACATCCTCTCCCTTGATGATTCACCACTTAATCTTGATCTCCCGATGAAGAGACATTAATAGTGGAAGAAAGCAAGGTGGCGACTATACTTTTGATGGAGCGTCATCTATAAAAACCGGCACTTATGTCCCAAATTCCCACAAATTCAAAGCGGGGATAGGACTCGTGTTCGTCACACGGAAGGGGGATCCTCGGATATGCTCTCTCTCTCATGGAGCCATGCACAAACAATGAGGCAAGAATATGAAGCTCTCATTGCTGGTTTGGAATTGGTAATTAAAATGGGGATCCAAGACATACACATATTTGGAGACTCACAACTCATTATCAAGCAAGTCGAGAGGAGACTACAAGATATACAAACTGAACTTCTTAAATATTATAAGAAGGTCAAAAAAATCGATGAAGAAAAAATCCCTCAAGCTGCAATTGAGGAGGGTTTCAAGATTAGAAAAATGGAGAAAGGCGATTCTTTGCGAAAAGTAGCAAAGGAGCTGGCAGAATCAAATTATGAAGAAATCCATATAACCATAAAAAATAGAAGACCCATTAGTACGATCCCCGAGCGAAGTCGAAGAGGGAAAAGTCTTTGAGGGCGATCTTGAAAGTCTTCACTCTCAAAATGCCAAAAGGAAGATTGGAGACAACCGTTCATGGAATATTTGAAATATGATAAACTCCACGAGGATAAATCAAAAGGTCTTGAGATAAAAGCGAAGAGCCCTAAGATTCACCCTCATAAATGATATATTATACCAGCAGGGTCCTATGATCAAGCTGCTCTGCGGTGCCTCTCATATGAAAAAGCCCAGAAGTTATGCATGATGTGCATTCGGGATATGTGGTGCGCACCAATCCGGACCCAAAGATGCGACTCAAGATCAAGCGCTTTGGGGATATTGCTTGGCCAACCATGGTTGGGAGATTGCATTAATTATGCTAGAAAATGTCATCTATGTCGAGATACATGGAGACTTTTATTCATCAACATCCAAATCCTTTACACCCCGCACTCTTCATTGAGCACTTTGAGATATGGGAGCGGATGTAATCGGTCCTATTGAACCACCATCATCTTTGGGACATCGATTCATATTGGTGCAATAGATTACTTTTTCTAGATGGGCGGGAAAGCAATCCCTGAGAGAAGTCAAGACTGAGAATATCCTCGAAATTTCTTTCAGGGAAAAATATCTTATATAGATTTGAGACTCCAAGAAGAATTATTTTAGATAATGACCCCGCCTTCAAAAGCTTCAAAAGGTTGGGAGATTCGCACAACATCATAAAACAGATTGGAGATATACCTCCATCTATAACGCTAGAGCAAATGGATTGGCAGAAGCATTCAATAAAACCCTCTCAAAGTTGTTGAAGAAATTAGTGTCTAAAAAAACAAGAGATTGGCATGAAAGACTCCCGGAGATGCTATGGGCATATCGCACTACCTATAGGACTCCGACACGATGCACGCCATATTCTTTGGTGTTTTGGGCCCGAAGCGGTCTTACCTCTCGAAAATCCAGATACCCTCCACGAGAATGGCATTGCAAAAATGAAATTTCTAATGAAGATAATGTTCGGCTCCGCTTGCATGAGTTGGACTCTCTAGATGAAAAAAGATTGGGGGTGCAACAAAATCTTGAAGTCTACAAAGCACAAATGTCTCAAGCATACAACAAGATGGCTCGTTTTTGGACTTTTACCAAAGGAGAGATGGTCCTTGTCCTCAGAAGACCCATCATTACCAACAAAAAGGCGGGGGTGAATTCAAAGCAAATTGGGAAGGCCCTTATGTTGTGGAGATCATCTCGAAGGAGATGCATATCAACTTATCGATGCCAATGGAGAAAAGACCGATGCCACCCATCAATGAGTCGTTTATTGAAGAAATATTATGTTTAATGTAAAAAAATGTTTTGCCTATGACTGAAACTTTCTGGTCCCTCACAAAGGGTTGACTAGTCATGTACAATTAAATGTACTTCTCGAGGCAAAACATTTATTTTTCATGCATTTTTGTATTAAAACTCACTTTTTGTACTAAAAAAATTAGTTCAATGAAATAAAGGAGACATGTGTTTGTCTATGAAGGAACGTCCGGCTCCATGTGAGACCGGTCATGCATAGTTAAAGTGTGCTTCTGAGGCAAATACATCGGGTCCTTGTGTTTTTATAACAAAATAAATAAAATCAAAAAAAGTAAAAACTTATGTATGTTAAAGTGTTGAAAAGTGGAAGTTTCCTTGATAGTGTTGTTCCAATCAAGGTCTTCATCGGGTGACTAAATTATCTTTGATTGCCTTAAAATTTATTTCAAATTATAAATACATGTTTAGTCTTCAATCTGAACGGTTGAAATTTGGTTTGAAGATTACATGATTTATAGAAGAGAGTAGGACTGTGGGCTATGATGCAGGACACCGCTTCTCTACGTTCAATGTTGATCAATGTGTTAATCGGACTATGCCAAAAATTCGGATCGGTCTGAAAATTTTTATGAAAACTCCAGCCTTGATAATGCTCAATGTGAACGGTTATGATTGAGCCTCAAGTCCATCAAATATCAAAATAAAATCGCAAATCAAACATGAAATTCATTAATGATTGTCATTACACCATATTCAAATTCTAGCTTAAGATCAGATAGTCAAAATAGTTTCAATCCTTGTGAAATGTTTTCTATATGATCAAGGCATTCTAATCTTCAATATGAACGGTCACGATTGAATTCTAAGTTCATATGTCTATTATAAAAAATTCGGACATCTAGAGCGAGGATCTGCCCTAAATTCCTGCCCTAGCTACCTCATCATCAAGTCAAGCATCACTATATCAAATCATATTCAATTTTTAGTGAAAATTTTTTTACAGTCATTTTATAAGGGTCCTTATCTCTAAAAATGATGGTGGAGATTGGAATTTGAGCTCATTTGATTATCATAAAAAAATTTGAGTTCAAAGACCTTGTTTTGTCTAATTCCCTGTTTAACCCATGGTGCTATCAAGTGGATGAATGGCTTTATAAAATTATTCCAAAATGTGGCTGAAAATGTTTGACAAATACAAGACCCTCATTCAAAAAACGAATAATAACAAAAAAGAAAAACAAAAACAAGAAAAAAATCAATCATGATTTCAATTTCTCCAAGTATTCCATGAAAAAAACAAAGACGCATGAGAAAAAGAAAAAATAAAAGCTAAGGCTTATTCAAATCAAATGTCCATGATCAATGTGTTAAAATCAATTGCTAAAGCATAAACAAACTAGAAAAGCAAACTAAGGAAACAAACTAGGAAAGCAAAGAAAGAAAGAAGGTTCTTTAATGCCCAGTAAATTTCAATAATGATTCTTTTGCCTCTTCCAACTCATCAAGCCATTTTGTGAAAATAGCCATAAGAGGAGTATCTAAGTTCTTTTCTTGGTTCTCAGCAAGCTGTGTCTTGGCCTCATCCAATGCATCCTGAAGATTCGCTTGTGTAGGCTCGGAAGCTTCAAACAGGTCCGTTGAATCCGCTATCTTTTCTCTAAAAGTCTTCATTGTGCCTTGAATCTCACAAAGCTCGGCTTGAAGTTGATGTTCCCTTCCAGCAAGTTTTTGATACTCCTCCTTGTTCGCATTTATATCATTGGTCCAGTCTGTCTTGAGTTTGTTAAGATGCTCAAGTGCCAAAGTTCTTTCATGCACACATGCCTTGGCTTGTTGACTACGGATGCAAGCTTGAACATTAGGATCCTCTGAGGCTTCTCTAGCATAGGATGCACATCGAGCGATCTTCTCTATGAAAGGCTCTAAACTAGTCAAATCAATGTTGAAAGGCTCAAAAAGTGATTTTGACTCCTTCACTTTGTTGATGATAACCTGGTAGTTGTGATAGTTGAGAGACTTGATATTGTTGATCATCTCGTCTCGCAAGCGTAAAACTACATTAGGTATATTCTTTGAATCTACAAAAAGAATATACAAATAAATTTTGACCTTTAATAAATGATAAAATATATATATATAATTAAAAAAAAAAACCTTGGACTTGTTTTGGCAAACTTGTGACCCCGACATCGGCATTAGAGTCACCACTTTCTAATTCTTCGGTGGGAGTATGAATATCCTTGTCAATATCTTGGACGATCTATAAAAATAAGAATAATATATATATATATATATATATATCACGGTGGTTCACACGAAAATAAATAAATAAATAAATAAATAAAAATACCTTCGTTTTGCGTTGGTGGAAGTATGATGTCAACATTGACGTTACCACTATCATGAGGCGTGCTTTCAATATTATCATCTTTGCTATCGCAAGGTACACTCTCTACATGAGTATTTCCGCCATCACTCTCCATTGAAGAGGGGGCATCTTTTATGAAATTTGCGGATGGAGTTTGGCTAAAAGATGAAATACTTTCATCCTCTTGAATTGCTAAAAACAGGGAAATAAAAAAAAGAAGAAAATCGTTATGCAACGAAAAGAAAAGGAAAATAAAAATGATATATAAATAAAAAGACATATATATATATATATAAACCTTCTTGGATTATTGGCGGGTTATGTGTGAGCTCATTTTCCAAGGCAACCGGTGCATCCCCTAAAAAAAAACAAAAAAAAACAAGAAGAAGAAGCATGATTATTATGCATGTTGAACCCCAAAGAAAGAGAATGTAAAAACAAAAAAACAAAAACAGGTTATTGATGATGATGAAAATGATGATTAGAAATAAAGAAGAAAATATTTGGGGAATTTGCATACAACATAAAATATATATATATAAAAATAATAATAAATAATAAAGAAAAAGAAAGGGGCGTTGTTGCAAAAATTTATGGAGAAATGTGGAAAAATGAAAAAATATATTTGGGGACATGCATGCAAAATTGTGAATGCATGTAAAATTTGGAAGCTAGGGGTTTAATTGCATAAAAACCATAAAAAAATATAAAAAAATATGGAAGTTTGGGGGTTATTTGCAAATATTGGAGAAGTGTAAAAGAAAAAGTTAGTTAGGGGGTTTAATTGCAAAAAAACCATGAAAAATATGAAAATATGGAAGTTAAGGGATTATTTGCAAATATTTAAGAAGTATGAAAAAAAAGGGAAAAGTTTGAGGGGCTAGTTGCATAAGAATTATGAAAATATGTGAAAATATGAAAGTTAGGGAGTTTAATTGTAAGAAACTATGAAAAGTATGAAAATATGGAAGTTTGGGAGTTATTTGCAAATTTTAAAGGTTAAAGGGCCTGGCGGCATAAATTTTTAAATTCATAGGAGTTCAAAGGGTTAATGTGGGAAAGGGGCATACCTTGTGGTGGATAAGGAAGAGGTTCTTCAATCTCAATATTTTCCTCTATTCCAATGTTGTCTTCCATCCCAACATCGTCGTCGACCCCAATATTCTCTCCGATGCCGACACTTAAAACTTGTGCGTTTACTTGATCTAAATATAAAATGACATCAAGTTCATTAAAGGTGCATAGATAAAAAAGGAAAGATGAAGAGATATTTGTTACCGTCATGGGGACTCATGTGCATCTCTAGATCTAATGGGAGAATATCATCAATTCTTGGAGGACTTTGAATAGCCCCAACATTGTCTAACGGGGTGTCACGAATTTGTATGCCTATATTGGAAATAAACATTGAGTCAAGATTAAGATTTTAAATCAAATAAGAATCTTATGAATTTGATTTTGAGTCAAAATTTGAATTTTGAGTCGAATAAAAAGTGTGAAATTACCAAATTTAGCTTTAAGTCAAAATTTAGACTTTGAGTCGAATAAAAAGTGTGAAATTACAAAATTTGACTTTGAGTCAAAATTTGGACTTTGAGTCGAATAAAAAGTGTGAAATTATAAAGTTTGACTTTGACTAAAAAAAAATCAGAATTTTTATGAAAAATCGGATAAAAAAAGAAGAAGAAAAAAATCATTATCGTAAAATGATGAAAAAGAAAAAAATATTAATTAAAAAAATAGAGAAAAAGAGAGAGAGAGAAAAAGGCGTACAGGAATAGAAAAAAATCTGAGAATTTTTTAAAAATATATATATATAAAAAAAAATATATAGACAAAATAAATAAATAAATAAGCAAATAAATAAATTTGACATACCTTCAGTTCTTTGTCGCTTTGATGGGACAACTGGGTCAGCAGTAAGATCAGTGTCATCAATGAATATACTTTCATTGATAAATCTGTGGCCCTTCGAAGATTGCCCTTGCTCCCTATTAATGGTTCTCTTGTCTTTGAAATCATCTTGGATTAACAATGAATGTTTCTGTTGGAAAAAAGCTTCAACGGTCCTCAACCATTTTTGTGCATAAACAAGTATAAGTCTCCCTTCTCTGTCATGCACAGGAATGTAGAATGAGCTAGACGTCTTCTGGCGAGAAAAATGAAGCCAATACCCCGCAAGAATTCCAAGAGAAGAAGCTCTCCTAGGAACGTCAATGTACGCCGGAGTGTGTTGGTCGTATCCAAATTGGCGACCAAATCGGTACGGATTATAAGGTTCTGCAAAAAAATCTCCTGCACATCGAAGCGGAAGAACTCCACAACGAAGATTCATCACATATTCCATAGCATATGAATCTAATACGTTGGGTCCAGTTGGGTATCTGGAATCTCGTACTACCTCATCATTATGATACATGAACGAGAAAGGACGAGATATGAAATTATTCTCATGTCGGATAAAGTTCCTCACATATATAGGACTGACAAACGGAGTCGCGCTGGAATTCATTAATTGTAGCATCTTCGGTATTCTCAGCAACCCGGGGATACTTAAGGTATTGTCGTCTATTCTCCTTTTGAGGTATATGCTCCGAAAATAATAACCAGCCCAAGCATACAAGAAATGAGTAGGGAATACTGTGGTGGAAAATCCGGGCCCTCTTCTGTGTTTAGCCATGGCATTCAAGCCCAAGTATAAGCGCGCTAGTACTGCAGGGTCAAAAGCTACTCTCCTCCCATGCACGATGTTGCATGCCATCATAAACACTCCTGGTCTAATCAACTTACGATCACTCGGCATAATGAAGAAGCAAATCCAAAGCGCTATAAAAGCAACTAAATCTGCTTTGAATATGGGCTTTGGAGGGGGATTAGATGCTGACCTATAGCGGGAGCTATGTCTTGATTTCCTAAAGAACTCCACCCAATCCTCAAAGAATACATCTTCGTCGACGCTTTGTTGTGAGAGCCATTGAAAGACGTCGAAAATATTTCTTCAAATAGAAAGCTCAGGGTCATATCTTCGGCATATTGTGTCATTAAGAGGTATGACTTCGTCATAGATGTCTCCGGTAATTGGAAGTCCTCCCAATTCCTTGATGTCCCATAATGAAATCCCAACTTCTCCATGTAAGAAGTGGAAAGTGTTAGTGTCGGGACACCATAGTTCTACTAACGCTTTATAAAAGTTCATGTCAAAATCATAGCGGCCGACTGACGCCACAATCCCGCCCATTAATTCTGCTTCAGATAGCTCGTTGGAGTAGTTATTGACTATGAATTTGGCCCACTCTGCATAATATGGAAGATCGATTAAACTATTTTGGATAGGCTCCCTACCCTTCCATCCCGGGCGGTGGTTGATAATTCTGGATCCAAGGGTTTCAAATGTCTTCAAATCTTTCACTTCTCCTTCAGGTTTCAAGCAAATTGCATCAGTTAGGCCGTCTTCAAACCAACGGTTCGTGGTCAATTTGGCAATAGCCATACGATTTGGATAGCGCTTCACCCACTCTGATTGTTCTTCTCCTTCGTATATGATTGCGGGTTCGGCTTCAGAATCAAACATGGGAGTGTGGCACATGAAGACTTTACCTTGGGGGACCTCATTGTAATCTTGGTTCATATCCCAAAAAGGTTGAGATGTATTGGCCATGACAAAAGAAAAGATTGGGGATTCCTACTTCTCTCACTCAAACTCACCAAAGAGAATTTCGTGAGACAAGTAGGAAGGGGGCATTTGTTTATATAGAAATAATATAACACTTGTCCTAATAAAATTTAATGTCCTAATGGAGATCAAATTCCAATTTAATTTAAATTCTAATATATCTTAATCATAGATATATTTAGAATTTAAAATTTATATGTCCTAATCTTAATCTTAATCGATTATTTGGTTGTCTTGGACTAGAATGCAAATTCCAACGCAAATACAAAATAAAAATTCACAAAATTGCCCTCTAGAAAATATCTTGAGGCATAAATGCGAAAAATTCACAAAATTGCCCTTGAGAACATATCTCGAGGCATAAATGCAAAATTTACAAAAATTGCCCTCGAGAACATATCTCAAGGCATGAATGCAAAATTTACAAGATTACCCCCTGAGAACACCTATCTCGAGGCAATCCCAAATCTTAGGATAGCCCAAACACACATCCCGAGATAGATTCAGTTAAGTGAATTTAAAAAAAAAATATATATATAAATAATAATATAAAATAATAAATAAATAATATAGAATAAATAATAATAATAATAAATAATAATAATAAAATATTAAAAAATTAATTAAATCAAATAATAATAATAAAATAATAAATAATAAATTTTGAAATTTAAATTTTGAGATTTGAATTTATAATAATTTTAATTAAAATTTAAAAAAAAAAATTCAAAAAAATTCGTTTGCTTTCTTTGTGATCTCTCGGGAGGGTTAGGATGAGGATAGGGTTGATGGATTGTTTTTTGGGGATGAGGATAAGGATCGGTTAGAGTTCTTTTAAGAAGAGAAAGAAGGGCGAAAAAAAAGGGAGAGGAAAAAGGAGGATTTTTGAAGAAGAAAAAAAAAAGGAAAAGAAGGAAAGAAAACGAAGAAGGTGTTCATCTCTCTCCTCCCCTAGTATTCATATAAATATATATATATATATATATATATATATATATATATATATAAAAAACTCGCCGCCGTCGCACGCCCGATCACCGATGCCGTTGTTCACCATCGTAGCATGCGTGGATGGTTTGAGATAATGCCGCCAAAGCATGCCACACTCGTCTCGTTGTTCTCTGTCATTTGCCGATCACCGTTGCCATTGATCATCGCCGCGACATGCTTGATGGGTCGAGACAATGCCGCCAAGCATGTCGTCCCACTCGTTGTCATTGCTCGCCGCCCAGCGGCCTGTCAAAAATAACCACACTTCCCTTCCCATTTTGTGCATATGCAGGCAATCATGGTGTTCCATGAGAGCGATGTTTCGTTCGGGCATTTTATTGAATAGCGAGCGATGTATGCGTTAGGGAAGCTACATTTTGCGTATAAATCAAGCATGGCACTCCCACGAACACACTAGACATATAGGCTGCATTGGATTATATATGAGTGAAGTCGCTTTCTAAGCTCAAGCAATGCAAGGCATGCCGAAAGCACGTAGGGATGCTCGAGCGTGGCCCGGTCCGGGATTGCACCGGCTCTTTTTCATTTCACAAGACAAAGTCAATGCCTTCTCATGAAGTCCATTCTGAATGAATCCTGAGATCATTGTTGTCCAAGAAACTGTGTTTCTATCTGTTCTACTCCTGAACATCATCCCCGCAGTCTCCAAGTCACCACACTTTGCATACATGTCAATAAGAGCATTTCCGACAAGATCATCTATCATCCGACAAGGCACCCGTGATACTCAACATACTAGCAAAAGGGAACTGTTTCCCAAACTCTTTAGTCCTCCCAGCCCATGCATACCCAGAGACCATCACATTATAAGAAACATTATCCCTCTCCGCCATTTCATCGAACAACTTTGTAGCTCCGCTTATGCACCTGCATTCCCGTGAGAAATCCAACAATGAATTGTTAATAAACACATTCCAATAAAAAGTCGATTTGATGATGAGAGCTGTGAACTCGCTGCCCAAACCGAAGATCCTCGAGCCTTGTTCCGGCAGTTAAAACTCCAGAGAAAGTGAGCGAGAGGGCTTCAACTCCAAGTTCCTCATCTCCATGAAGAGCTTCATAGCATCACCGTGGAATCCTTCTTTAGAATAACCCATCAACAAGGCATTGTATGTCATCTGTGTCCCTCTCCCAGGCATTTCATCGAAAAGGCATCGAGCAACATCGATGAGGCCACACTTGGAATAAGAATCCACCAAAGTGTTGCATACTAACGAGTGTGCTCCCAAAAACCAGATTTTTGCAACATGAACATGAATTTGGTTCACCAAAGCGTGAAAGCGTGAGGATCATTGAAAAGCTCGAACGCCTCCTTGGAACAACCCAAGCTGCGAGAATGCGCCCGATCATGATCGTCCGGGTGACCTTAGTGCGCTCGGTGGTGAGCACAAAGCAGCTTCAGGGCTTCATCAAGCTCGCCCGAACTTGGTGCATCCGGGAGATCATCCGACTTTGCGGTGAAGGTGTTCTTGAGAAGCATTCCAGCGAGCAACTTGAAGAGGTCTCCATTGTTGATGAGGGATTGGAGAAGGTGGTTTTGAATTATAGATGCGGAGATCAAAAACCGGTTTTGAGCATCTTAGGGTCCGTGACCACATGTCTATGAAACAACTTACCACCTTTGAAGATTTCCCTACCGTCGTTTGATCCGGATCGGGACTGGTGGGAAAGCTAGACGGGATATGAGGGAGGATGTATCTCGAGGCGATGGTCGGAAAGATTAGATCCTTCATCATGATCAAAGGGAAAGCAATGGCGGGGAAGCCATGTGTTTTTGAATGGTCTCATACCGAGGGAGGATTCGATACAACGAATGGTCCTCACGTGCATGGGAATTCAAAGGGGCATAAAGCATGCATGTGCATGAGATGAAAAGTAAAAGAAAATTAAAAAAAATAATAAATGAGAAAAACATATAAAAAATGATGGAAAACATGTTCTTGAGACATGCATAAAAAAATAAATGATTAATTAATTAATAAAGAAAAAAAGTGGGGCCACACCACCAATAGATTATTAGGTTCCAGGCTAAAAAAATAATAAATAAATAAATAAATAAATAAATAAATAAATAAAAATCACGTGACTTCAGTATGCACGAGAATGTGATAGAAACATGCAATGGTATATGCATAGTTTTTTTATAATAATATAATCAAAAAAATATAAAAAAATGCACATGGAGCTCTAAACAAATAGCATGCATGCATGCTCATACATTTAGAAGCCAGGATTACCATGCATAATATAAACCAAAAGAATTTCATGCATACATGCATGAGTTTAAAAAAAAAGTAAGTAATAGAATGCCCATGTGCGTCCCCCATACAAACGTGCATGCATCGCATACAACAGCAAAGCATGCAATGCGATGATGAGACAGTAATAAATTTCAAAGCGATAACAAAGCACCTATCGCATACAATAGCAAAGCATGCAACGCGATGATGAGACATAGGCAGCGGTGACTTATTTATTTCAAAACGGCAACAAAAATTTCAAAATAGCAATGAGGCACGCATAGCAGATGACAAGGCATGGCAAAGCGGTAACAGCGATATATATATATATATATATATATAAAAGAAAGTCATATATTGACCTATATATGATGTATTGAATAAAAATAACCAAACTTATAATTCGTAAATTTTCTTGTCCCTTTACTTGTGTTTTTGCCCCTTAATAGGAGGTTCCTAAGATTTCTAATCTGGGGTAATTAATAATAGAGGCTTGCCTCTATTAGGAATGAAAGAACCTACACAAAACAAATATGATATTTGTGCTTCGATGTATCGTCTGGTGTCTTTTCATGATGCCGGATGCATATTTTCGATCCCACACGGTCGACTTTGGAATCTTGCCGCGGGACCATCGCGGATGGATTTGTCATCATAAAAAACCCCAAGGGGTGAAGTTTCATCAAAAACGCACGAGTGGATCGGGAGATGACACGGAGCGCGCCCGTCCCGTCGTGGGACATCGGCATCCCGACACGGCGCCCCGCCCCATCGTTTAGCATCACATGAAAACCCCCCGGGCGAAGTTTCACGGAATTTGGATGATCGTAGCCAATGTTCGATCGGGGGAGTATGCGTCGGCGTCGGGACGGCCGGTCGATCGACTTTGGAATCTCTCCGCGGGACCATAACAGATGGATTTTTCATCATAAAAAACCCCGAGGGGTGAGGTTTCATCAAAATCGCACGAGAGGATTGGGAGATGACACGGAGCGTGCCCGGGTCCGTCGTGGGGACGTCGCGCCGGCTTCACCGGGGCCGTCCGGGCGACGGCGGCATCCCGGCTGGCGCCACCGCCCCATCGTTTGGCATCACATGAAAACCCCCCGGGCGAAGTTTCACGGAATTTGGATGATCGTAGCCAAAGTTCGATCGGGGAGTATCGCGCCGGCATCGTGACGGCCGGTCGGTCGACTTTGGAATCTCGCCGCGGGACCATCGCAGATGGATTTGTCATCATAAAAAACCGCAAGGGGTGAGATTTCATCAAAAACGCACGAGTGGATCGGGAGATGACACGGAGCACGCCCGTCACGTCGTGGGACGTCGCGCCCGGCGCCCGCCGGGCCGCTCGAGCGATGAGCGGCATCCCGACCAGCGCCCCGTCCCCATCATTTGGCATCACATCAAAACCCGCCCGGCAAAGTTTCACAGAATTTGGATGACCGTAGCGAATGTTTGATCCGGGGAGTATGCTTCGGCGTCGGGACGGCCGGTCGGTCGACTTTGGAATCTCGCCGCGGGACCATCACGGATGGATTTGTCATCATAAAAACGCCAAGGGTGAAGTTTCATAAAAAGCACTGCGAGTGGATAGGGGAGATGACACGGAGCGCGCGTCCCTGCCGGGCGCCGCCGGGGCCTTCCGGCGACGGCGGCATCCCAGCACAACGCCCCCGCCCCATCGTTTGGCATCACATGAAAAACCCCCGGGCGAAGTTTCACGGAATTTGGATGATCGTAGCCAATGTTCGATCGGGGGAGTATGCGTCGGTGTCGGGACGGCCGGTCGGTCGACTTTGGAATCTCGCCGCGGGACCATCAAAGATGGATTTGTCATCATAAAAAACCGCAAGGGGTGAGGTTTCATCAAAAACGCACGAGTGGATCCGGAGATGACACGGAGCACGCCCGTCCCATCGTGGGACGTCGCGCCGGCGCCGCCGGGGCCGTCCATGCGACGGCGGCTTCCCGGCCCGGCGCCCCCTCCCCATCGTTTGGCATCACATGAAAAACCCTCGGGCCAAGTTTCACGGATTTTGGATGATCGTAGCCAACGTTCGATCGGGGGAGTATGCATCGGCGTCGGGATGGCCTGTCGGTCGACTTTGGAATCTCGCCGCGGAACCATCACTGATGGATTTGTCATCATAAAAAACCCCAAGGGTTGAAGTTTCATAAAAAACGCACGAGTTTATCGGGAGATGACACGGAGCGCGCCCGTCCCGTTGTGGGAAGTCGCGCTCTGCGCCGCGCGGGCCGTCACGGCGACGGCGGCATCTCGACCCCGTGCCCCGCCCATTGTATGGCATCATATGAAAACACACCGGGCCAAGTTTCACGGATTTTGGATGATCGTAGCCAACGTTCGATCGGGGAAGTATGCGTCGGCGTCGGGACGGTCGGTCGGTCAACTTTGGAATCTCGCCGCGGAACCATCGCGGATGGATTTGTCATCATAAAAAACCCCAAGAGGTGAAGTTTCATCAAAAACGCACGAGTGGATCGGGAGATGACATGTAGCGCGCCCGTCCCGTCGTGGGGACGTCGCTACCGGCGCCCGTTAGAGTCGTCCGGGCGACGGCGGCATCCCGGCCCGGCGCCCCCGCATCATCGTTTGGCATCACATGAAACCCCATGGGCAAAGTTTCATGGATTTTCGATGATCGTAGCCAATCCTAAGGGACGGTGGAGGCCCGTCGACGACAGTCCATGGCACGAGCTCGAGGGAATCGGGTTAAAATTCCCGAGCCGGGACGTGGCGGGCCGACAGCGATGTTAGGGAGTCCGGAGACGCCGTGGAGCCCGTGGAGAGTTATCTTTTTCGCTAACGCCCACCCACCCCGGAAACGGGTCAGCGTGGAGGTAGGGTCCACCGCCGGAAGAGCACCGCGACGTCGCATGCGGTGTCCGGGTACGCCCGCGGCCCGTGAAAACCGGAGGACCGAGTCCCGCCCACGCCCAGCCGTACTCATAACCGCATCGGTCTCCAAGGTGAACGACCTCGGCCGATGGAACAATGTAGGCAAGGGAAGTCGGCAAAACGGATCCGTAACTTTCGAGAAAAGGATTGGCTCGAGGGTTTGGGCACGGGGGTCCCGGCCCCAACTCCGCCGGGTCTGCCGGGCGGATCGCTCGAGCCGCGTCCATGGCGAGAGCGAGCCGCCAGCGGTCGAGCCGGGGGACGCACCGGAACGCCCGCGCGCCGCTCCCTCGGCGTGGGGGCCTTCCCGGGCGTCGAACACCCGACTAAGAACCGGGTACGGACAAGGGGAATCCGACTCGCTTAATTAAAACAAAGCATTGTGATGGTCCCGCGGATGCTCACGCAATGTGATTTCGCGCAGTGCTCGAATGTCAAAGTGAAGAAATTCAACCAAGCGCGGGTAAACGGCGGGAGTAACTATGACTCTCTTAAGGTAGCCAAATGCCTCGTCATCTAATTAGTGACGCGCATGAATGGATTAACGAGATTCCCACAGTCCCTGTTAAAAGATAACGCAGGTGTCCTAAGATGAGCTCAACGACAACAGAAATCTCGTGTGGAACAAAAGAGTAAAAAGCTCGTTTGATTCGATTTCCAGATACGAATCACGAACCGTGAAAGCGTGGCCTATCGATCCTTTAGCCCTTCGGGATTTGAAGCTAGAGGTGTCAGAAAAAGTTACCACAGGGGATAACCGGCTTGTGGCAGCCAAGCGTTCATAGCGACATTGCTTTTTGATCCTTCGATGTGGGCTCTTCCTATCATTGTGAAGTAGAATTCACCAAGTGTTGGATTGTTCACCAACGATAGGGAGCGTGAGTGGGCTTAGACCGTCGTGAGAGCAGGTTAGTTTTACCCTCTCGATGACCCGCGCCGCCATAGTAATTCAACCTAGTATGAGAGGAACCGTTGATTCACACAATTGGTCATCGCGCTTGGTTGAAAAGCCAATGGTCTGAGTTACCGTGTGTGCGGATTATGGTCGAACGCCTCTAAGCCATAATCCAAGCTAGTGTCGGCGCCACGCCCCGCCGCCCGAAACCCCGACCCGCATGAGGGGACCACGCATCCCCACGGGCCCATGTCACGAAGCGGCCCA
Organism: Dioscorea cayenensis subsp. rotundata; assembly: GCF_009730915.1. Lineage (NCBI taxonomy): Eukaryota > Viridiplantae > Streptophyta > Magnoliopsida > Dioscoreales > Dioscoreaceae > Dioscorea > Dioscorea cayenensis. The sequence goes on from NC_052473.1 coordinate 6,209,263, forward strand.
GCAGCTGGCGGACTGCCGCGGGCGGCGGCCTCGAGCCCTGATTCCGCGGGCGGTCAAGTGAATCGCTGCGAGACGACTTAAATACGCTGACGGGCATTGTAAGTGGCGAGTGGCCTTGCCGCCACGATCCACCGAGATCCGACCCTCGTCGCACGGATTCATCCCTCCCCCAACACATAACCCCCGAATCCGGCCCGGCGAGCCCGATAAGGTTAGACTTTGTACTTGTGCAAATCCGCCCTATCGACGGGCAAAAGCGATCCGGGCGCCCATGACATCTCTTGCCATCACTGAAACCCCTCACAACCGAGTGGTGAATGAAGTTCAGCCGAGTTTGCACGGTCGGATCATGACTTCTCTCGTAGTGCGCTCGCGTGATCGGGCGATGTCGCGCCGGCGGGGCCGTCCGTCGACGGCGGCACAACGGCCCAGCGCCCACGCCACATGGCTTGGCATCTAACGAAACGCCGACGGGCAAACATTCGGCGGGTTCGCACGCGCGGATCATGGCGTCCGTCGGAGCGTGCCCGTGTGATCGGGTGATGTCATGTCGGCGCCGCCGGTGCTGTCCGGACTACGGCGCCATCCCGGCCCGGCGCACCCACCCTATCGTTTGGCATCACATGAAAATACCCTGGGCCAAGTTTTACGGATTTTGGATGATCGTAGCCAATGTTCGATCAAGGGAGTATGCATCGGCATCGGGACGGCCGGTCGGTCGACATTGGAATCTCACCGCGGGACCATCGCAGATGGATTTGTCATCATAAAAAACCCAGACGGGTGAAGTTTCATCAAAAACGCACGAGTGGATCGGGAGATGACACGGGGCGCGCTCGTTCCGTCCTTTGGCATTACATGAAAACCCAACGGGCTAAGTTTCACGGATTTTGGATGATCGTAGCCAATGTTTGATCGGGGGAGTATGCGTCGGTGTCGGGACGGCAGGTCGGTCGACTTTGGAATCTCGCCTCGGGACCATCGCAGATGGATTTCTCATCATAAAAATCCCGAGGGGTGAAGTTTCATAAAAAATGATCGTGGGACGTCGCGCCGCCGGGGCCGTACGGGCGACGGCGGCATCCCAGCCCGGCACCCCCGCCCCATCGTTTGGTATTACATGACAACCCCCCGGGCAAAGTTTCACGGATTTTGGATAATCGTAGCCAATGTTCGGTCGGGGGAGTATGCTCCGCCGTCGGGACGGCCGGTCGGTCGACTTTGGAATCTCGCCGAGGGACCATCGCAGATGGATTTGTCATCATGAAATACCCCCTGGGGGAAGTTTTATTAAAAATGCACGAGTGGATCGGGAGATGGCACGTAGAGGGCCATTCCCGTCGTGTAGACGTCAGCGGGCCGGCTATTTGGTCGGGCCGCTTCGAGCGACGACGGCATCCCGGTTCGGCGCACCCGCCCCATCATCTGGCATCACATGAAAAGCCCCCGGGCCAAGTTTCTTGGATTTTGGATGATCGTAGCCAATGTTCGATCGGGGGAGTATGCGTTATCATCGGGACGGCCTATCGGTCGACTTTAGAATCTCGCTGTGGGACCATCGCAGATGGATTTGTCATCATAAAAAACCCCGAGGGGTGAAGTTTCGTCAAAAACGCACGAGTGGATCGGGAGATGACACAAAGATCGCCCGTCCAGTCGGGGGACGTCGTTCCGCCCCCTCGGGCGCCGTCTGGGCGATGGCGGCAACCCGGCCTGGCGCCCACGCCCCATCATTTGGCATCACATGTAAACCCCCCGGGCAAAGTTTCACAGATTTTGGATGATCGTAGCCAATGTTCGATCGGGGGAGTATGCGTCGGCGTCGGGACGACCGGTCGGTCGACTTTGGAATCTCGCCGCGGGACCATCGCGAAAGGATTTGTCATCATAAAAAACTCCAGGGGTGAAGTTTCACCAAAATCACACAAGTGGATCGGGAGAGGGCACGGGGCGCGCCCGTGCCGTCGTGTGACGTCGCGCCGGAGAGGCCGGGGCCGTCCGGTCGACGGCGGCATCCCGACCCGGCGCCTCCACCCCATCGTTTGGCATCACATGAAAACTCCCCGGGTAAAGTTTCACAGATTTTGGATGATCGTAGCCAACGTTTGATAGGGGAGTATGCGTCGCCGTCGGAACGGGCGGTCGGTCGTCTTTCTAATCTCGTCGCGGGACCATCGCGGATGGATTTGTCATCATAAAAAACCCCCGGGGGTGAAGTTTCATCAAAAACGCACGAGTGTATTGGGGAGATTACCGGAGTTGGGCGCCATCGCGTGCGCGCCCGCTAGCCCGCTGCCGCCAGCTCGCCCCGAGAGCGTCGCGCAGTGAGCGCCCGTAAAAAGGGGATCTCGGAGACCCTTTGTACCCCGTTGCCTTTGAGGGATGTTTTGCGGTATAGTAGGGGTGGGATATGTTTGGGCAACATGGGCGTGAGGGGCGGGCGCGTGGCTCGCCCCTTCGCCGGGACATGGCGCGCGACGGCCATGGCACGCCCGGGTGTCGCCGTGAGCGACCCGGACCACGGACCGTGGGCGGGCGGTGTGGCCGCGCTCGTGGCGGCGCCCGCCCGCCACCGCCACCCGGATCTTCGGGCCGTGCGCTGCAGTTCTCTGTCCCCGCCGACCACGGCGAGGGTGGTTCCGCGCTAACCCGCCTTGCACAATGGCGGGCCCCATCGGTTATCTCGCCGTCCCGCGGGCGTGGCGCCGGTGTCCCTCTCGGTCACATGGGCGTGGGGCGGGAGCGCGGCGTGCCCCATCGCTTGGGACATGGCGTGCACGGCCATGGCACGTCCGGGTGGTTACCCGTGAGCCACCCGAACCTCGGCCGGTGGCCGGGCGATGTCGCCCGCGGCTGGGCGGGCGCCGCCGACCGTCGACCAACTCTGGTCTTGCCGAGCCGTGATGCGTCGCGCCTCGCCCCTCGGTTCGGGCTAATCCGCCATTGCACAAGGGCGGTCCCCAACGGTGCCCCGCCGTCCGTGGCGAGGCGCCGGTGTTCCTCTCGGTCACATGGGAGTGGGGCGAGCGCCGCGCCTCATCGCCGAAATGGCGCGCACGGCCATGGCACGTCCGGGTGGCTGCCCGTGAGCCACCCGGAACTCGGCTGGTGGCCGGGCGGTGCTGCCGTGCTCATGGCGGCGCCGCCCTGCCTTCGGCCGCCCCGGTCTTGCCGGGCCGTGCACGTCGATGCCCCTGCTACGCGCTTAAACCGCCTTTGCACAAGGGCGGTCCCCAATGGTGCCCCGCCGTCCGTGGTGAGGCGCCGGTGTCCCTCTCGGTCCAGGATATGGCGCGCACGGCCATGGCACGTCCGGGTGACTGCCCGTGAGCCATCGAACTTCAGGGCGGGTGGCCGGTCGCCGCCTGCGCTGGCGGCGCCGCCTGCGCTCGACCACCGGTCTTGCCGGTCGTCGAGCGTCATGCCCCCGTTTCTGCTCACCTCGCCATTGCACAAGGGGCGGTCCCTCAACGGTGGCCGCCGTCGGCGCGAGGCGCCGGTGTCCCACTGTCACATGGGCGTGGGCCGGGCGCGCTGTCGGGCGCGCAGCCTCCCCATCGCCCGGACATGGCGCGCAGGCCATGGCACGCCTGCGGTGGTCGCCTGGCGAGCCACCCGGACCTCGGCTGGTGGCCGGGCGGTGCTTCCGCTCTCAGTGGGCGCCGGGCGCCGGGCCGCTGCCCCAGTCTTGCCGGGCCGTGCGCGTCGTGCCCCCTGTCACATGTGATGCCAAAAGTTTGCCTAGAAAAGTTGCCCCGACGTGGCTCGTCGCCTAGAATAGTTGCCCCGACGTGCCTCGTCGCCTAGAAAACTTGTCCCTCTAATCGGTTTTTCGCCCGCTTGCGTACCTCAAGGCACTCGCGGATCGGCCTAGCCCATTAATTAAGGGCTCTGTGGCTCCGTTCACCTAGGCACATGCAGTGCGGCCGTCCCCGTCCCTCGTCGTGTGCCCGGCCCCGCGCACGCAAGCGCCGCATCCTCTCATGATCGTGCTCGGCGCAACCTTCGCGCCGCACCTCGGTGCCGACCCGCGTCGGGTGACTGTGTCGGCATGTGAGTGGTCCCGGACTGGCTTTCCCTGACAGGCTCGACGCCGTGCTGCGTCCGACCGCCGGGAGGGCGTCCCCTCATTCATTCCCACGTTCGCGCCCGCCCTCGGGCGAGGGCTCGTGCTTGTGTTACCGATACACCGCCCGCCGAAAGCTGGAACACCGTGGGCCTCGGGCCGATACCGGGCAGTTAGATCACCTCCGGGCGGCGCCGCTCGTCCCCGCCTCGCTCCCGGCGGCATTGTTCCCCGCCCCGCCCGCCCATCGTGCGATGCGCCGCTGGAACTCAATGGGTGCGCCCTTTTCACGACACGCAGCCGCCGCCGGGAGCGCTCGACTCGAGTGCCACCTGATGATCGGTCGCGGGGTGGGCGCCGCCCCTCCTCGTCGTCCCCCGATCTATCACGTCACCCGCACTCATCCCATCCCTCCGGGATTGAAGGAAAGACGCGGCCGCTTGCCCACTCCGCGCTGCCCTCGAGCGGCACCCCGCCTCCACCCAGCGGTCCAAGTGGCCCGGTGCGCAAGCAGCAGTGTGCCCACGACGGGGGCGCGCCCGACCGCGCTCGCCTCCGCGTCGTAAGCGTGGCGATGCTACCGGTTGATCCTACCGAGTGATCATATGCTTGTCTCAAAGATTAAGCCATGCATGTCTAAGTATAAGCAACTATACGGTGAAACTGCGAATGGCTCATTAAATCAGTTATCGTTTATTTGATAGTACCTTACTACATGGATAACCGTGGTAATTCTAGAGCTAATACGGCAACAAACCCCGACTTCGGAAGGGGATGCATTTTGTTAGATAAAAGGCCGAGCGGGCTCGCCCGTACCGCTCGATGATTCATGATAACTCGACTGGATCGCACGCCCTCGTGCTGCAGCAGCGCATCATTCAAATTTCGCCCTCATCAACTTTCGATGGTAGGATAGGGGCCCACTCATGCGGGCTTTTTGGCGTCACACCTGGCGCGAGTAGCGGAGCCAAGAGAAGCCGGGAGTGGTTATTCCACTCCCTTAGACCATTTTTCAGCATCTCTGTACGGTCGGATATCTTACTCGGGCATGATCTGGTTTCGTGACCGAGAGCGGAGTAGCGACCCGCTCAACTACCAAGACATGGAGAATATCGATCATCATCCGTATATGCCGAGACTCATACGGGCGGAGACATCTCTCGATCGGCATGGGCGATTATCGAGACATCCGGGGCGGATCGCGAGCATTATCTGGAGCTACCGGACGGGACGGAAGACAAGAGTGGGAAACACATAGTGACGGCGGACCCCGGCTATTCAGACTTTAGCTATTGGATGGGGAACACATTTCATCTTCTTCCCTTCGACCATGGAATTCATGGGAATGCGGCCGTCTCTTTGGCCTTGGCCAAGATGCCATTCTTTGGCTATATAAAGGGGCCTTCCTCTCCTTGGATGATCATCCTCAGATCCTCAAATTCTCATTCTCATCTCCTCTCCTCACTTGAGAGAGTTTCTCTTGTAACATTAGGAGCCCGGAGTGCTCTTAGGAAGAGAGTGTCTTGGGTGGTTGTAATAGCTTCCATTCATCAATAGAAAGTTTAAGCTTTCCTCTCTTATCGTTGTGTCTTGCTTTACTTTGTGAGCGTGTCCTTGGGCTGATGTAGGTTTTTACACCAACGAGAGTAGGCTGACTTGTGGGAGCGCACAAGTGCCGCACGGTAGAGCATTGAAGGTTGCCACACCGACAAGCCCCGTGTCAAATGGTATTAGAGCTACCGCACAAAGTAGGTATGGGAGCAAGATCAGGCGAGATGGATGAATGAGATCGAGGATCACGTCGGACGCCTGGAAGGTATCACTTATCAGCTAGATCGGTTAATCCAGGAGCTCACGGAGGAGCTTGAACACCTTGAAAGTGCGGGGATATCCAGCGGTGAGTCTGGACGGGACATGAAGCTACCCGAATCCCTGTCTTTTGGCGTTCCTGATATGAAGGAACTGAGAGGTCAGTTTCTTCCTTGCAACATGAATAGGGTTGCAAGAGTGGCCTTGATGGAGTTGAAGTAGGCGGGCACTATCCGGGAATACATGAAGACGTTCACATCCCTCATGCCCGGCATCAATGACATGACCACAGCAGACCTATTGTTCCATTCCATTAGTGGATTGGAACCATGGGTTCAGGCGGAGCTCCGTCGGCAATGTGCGTTTGACTTACCGACACCCAAGACCCTTGAAGCTTGCGTTGGGCCAAAGTCGGTGTGCCTAACCCAGTGAGGGTGCTTCATCTGTGACAAGCCACATCGGGCGAGGGACTTCTCGAAGATGGGGATCATGATTGTACTCGTCACTATCGGTGATAGTAAGAGTGAGCCATTGGCCCGCACGGTATTGCTCTAAGGTGGGCATGGCGGGGCCCCGATTGTGCACTCGTTCGGCGTTGTTTTGGGCGAGGGTCGCAGAGGTATCAAGACACGGGCGGGAGACCGAGTCTTGTGGGTGGTATCACAGGGAATGCTACTGTGTTCCCTTTTTCTTGTGGCACATAGGCGAGGATGGAGGTAATCACTCCATTGCTATGTTGTGGCTTTAAGCAATTATTTGGTGCTAAATCCCTTTGCGGTAGCACATCTTTGCGATGGTAGAACCTTGTGAGGCAGGAGCTAGAACCGTGTCACTTGGCGGGGATGATGGTACATTGCGAGGCCAGGAGCGCAGGAGCAAGTACAGATCGTTCAGTCGAAGTGAGCGCAGGTAGCATGACCAAGAGCAAGCTGGAATACCCTACCGTTATGCCTCGATGGAGAAGGGATCGGCAGTGCAATCTAAGAACGGTGTGGGGGCCATAACACTTGACATCAGAAGACGGCTTCATGTCAAGGTGCCAAAGGAGATCGAGCCATCTGATGATGACCTCGATGGGTCCTGAGGAGGATCCGAGTTTCCCATGGAAACTCAACTTCGGTGCGAAGGCGGACCAAAGACTTTGTCGTCTGGACATGAGTTCCTTGACGGTTCTGAACCTAGCCGTGGCCACGGCGAAAGTTTTGAGAGTTTTCTAGACTATATTATGCTAGGTGAGTGTTGAGTATTGCTTTATGCTGAATTTGCGATTTATGTTATTTTGGATTGTTACGAAGGGGCGAAGCCAGCTGTCGCTCTTAGAAGGGCAGTCTTTTGCGAAAATGTGTACTTTCTGAGAAAATTGATTTAATGTGGGTTTATGTTGAATTTGTGTTTCAAAAGTTCTTTAAAGTGGTATTCTGCCAAATTTCTTGTCTTTGTGAAAGGTTGAAAGTTTTTTTGCGAAAATTGACCTTTATGTACTTTATATACGCTATATTTTAATTATTTGAAATTATTGAGCCACTATCGACCAACTGAATGTGCTGCAGTTACAGGAGCAAGACCCTACTAGCTTGCCTGTGCGAGTATAGAGCCAGTCCAGACTGAGTTGAGGGTTGCGATGGATCCCTTTTCTCTCTACAGTTGGTGTCGTGATTGTGTAGCAGTTGTACCCGCATGTTGGAGTAATTGTGCTCATTGTATCCGTATATTTGAACCTGTAGATGTGTAGAGTTGTTAATCGTATTCTGTAAGTCTCATTTGTTGTTTCCAGGGTGTCAGTTTTCCAGTTAAAATGGATTTTTAACTGATGGGTGCCACATTTACCTTGGGAAAGGGGGTGTGTGTGACACTAGGGGGTTACCTCTCCATGGAGCAATATACAAAGCAAAGCATCAGTGAATGAAAGTATATAAAAGCCATAGAAATAAACCCCTCTATATTTTAACTGATGGCCTTGATGGAGAGTTTCGACGTCTTGATGGAATCCACTCCGAAGCTCGGGTCGCCGGTGGCTTCCTTGATGCTATAACAAAAGAGGAGTCGATCAAAGTTGGTGAACAAACATCTCCTAAGCCACAAAGTCCTCCTTTCCAAATCTAGTCGTCTCACATCTCAACAGCCGCACCAAAGATACCAAAGAACATGGCAAAATGGTTATTTATAATATGAAATCGGAGTTGTCACGTGCCTTGACCCGCTCGGGTTAGAATTCTACTAGCCCGGGTGGGCTGCAAATTTCTCCACTCGCCCTGGTGGAATTTTGACCCAGTTGGAAGAACAACATTTTGCAACAATACTTCTATAGTACTTTTCATGATTAAGGCTCCAAAACTCTTCTCTTAAGGTCACATGGACGGGCACACATCCGCGTGGTAGGTTATGAGGCATTTTGTTGTCTAACCATCATTGGGAAGGCTCTTGAAGTCTTCACACAAATTAGGACAAGTGGATGTGGCTGTCTTTATGCCCTTCCAACTCAAGATCTAACTTGAATTCTCTTGAAACTTGGCACACACCCTCATGTGTATAAGCTCCACTTGTGTCTTGATCCTTATGTTGCACAAAAGACTTTCAAAATGTGCCTCATGACCTATCTTTGCTTCATTTTCTTCTCTCAAGGCCTTCACACCCTATTTGCACAAAGGAACACCAAATACAATTTATGAGACATAAGAACATGATAAAAATGATGCTCAATGCATGTAAAACATATAAAGAAATATATTCACTCAAGCCATCCAACCAAATCATATACTTCAACAGCACTTCCACTTTCTTCCCCATAAACTTCTTCACCACAAACTCCTCCGGCCTCTCAAACACTCTTGGATCCTTCATTGTGAATGACTGGTATCTAAACATCTCCCTGCCTTTACGTCGTACCCTGCATCATGGTTTAACACCAGCATGTCATGTTTTTGCCTTCATGTATAACATCAGCACCGATGGCTCCATCCTCAACTCCTCAAACATGTTGTAGGCATTGCAGGTATCAAGGCTAAATTTGGTGTAGCAGTTGAAAGAATAGAGGGTTGGCCAATATATTTGTAAGCTAATCTTGATTAGGAGTGGTATTAGAGCATTGCATGTAATGGGAGAAATCTCTTTACTACAATTCTTTCTCTCATTCTCACTCTCCTTCATTCTCTCTCCTTTTTCTTCTTTCTTTCTCTCTCTCTCTCTCTCTCTCTCTCTCTCTCTTTTTCTTCTTCTTCTTCTTCTTCTTCTTCTTCTTCTTCTTCTTCTTCTTCTTCTTCTTATTATTATTATTATTATTATTATTATTATTATTATCCCTTTCCCCACTAGAATTCTTTCTTTATCACCCTAATTCCCTACTCTCAAACACAATACATTCTCAACTTCTAGTCCTAACCCCCATTTTCGGTAAGATTTTGCAATAGTACACCACCGACTTCACCAATGGCATTTCTTCAATGGTTTTCATTTTCAGTTCCCCATTTTTCCTACCATTCCTTTCACCTCATATGCTAAGCTGAACCAAAACCCATTTTATCATTGACTTCAGTCCATTCTTATCTGCTCAATGACGTTTGTGATAGGTCTCACAAACAATGTAAGGGGTAAAGCAGTCAAAACAAGCAAGGTCATTGATGTTGATGAACTCTACCTTCCCATTGATTGCTAGGGTGGTGTCAAGGATGTTGAACAACATGGCAGTAGGATAAGCAGAGGTGAAAGAGGAGTTTATTGAGTGTGTGGGAAGGGGTTTAGATGGGTTGAGGTAGGAGAGGACATGGTGGCCGCTACTAATGTCATTGATGGTATGAAGGTACCAATAAAGAAGAAGAGTGGTTTTCCAAAATAATAATAATAAATAAATTAATTAAAAATGGCCACTTGGCCAGCTGAATGGGATTAGTGAGTGTGTGGCATAAGCCATGTAACGTGTTATGGCACGCCATATTTCCATTAAAGGTGTGAGCATGAGTGATTGAAATATGCGTGATTTTAAAGTTGGGGTATCCAATTCAAATTTTTAAAGTTCGGTGACTCAAATAGGAGTACATGAATAGTTGATTGACTATTTAAACATTTTACCTTAATTTTTTGCTCCCCTCAACAACTGTTTTAGCTCCGCTCCTAGGAAAATGAAACTACAATTTCACACTGGTTTATTGGTGAAATAATAATAGCCTCTAGCTTAGGTAATGAAGAACAAATAAATGAGCTCTGACTCTGGTCACCAAGGATAAATAAATGACCCATGATATCCATTGTAAGACATATACACATTTTTCTTAATACTTTCTTTAAAGTATATTCATAAAATAGTTATGCTTGGAACCATATTTTTGGTGGATTTCTTAGTTTATGAGATATGCATTTTTTTATAAGAATTGAGAATCGCAGGAGAAATCAAGATTACAAGAAGACAATGAGTACACAAAAGATTCACAAGATTCGGTGATATACCTACATCCTCGACATCGGGGCTGCTGTATTTTCTTATTCAATTAAAAAGTTTAGGATGACAAGTATTTATAGGAGAATAAAATCCTAATATAGTAGAATTTACCAATGTTGTTTGACCCGGACCGGCCCGGCCGGTTCAACTGGAAAAACCGGGAACCGGCCATGTGACCGGCCCGGGTATACCCCATTGACCCGGGTATTAAAAAACCCGGTGTTAACCCGGTGACCCGGGCGGTTCAACCGGGAACCGGTTGACCCGGCCGGGTCAATCGGGTCACAATGTTTAATTTTTCTTTACAATATTTAATAATTTATTATTATTTTCTCATTAAAAACCACAAAATCGTGTATATTTATTAATATTAATTTATAATTTATAATCAATAAATAGAATTACAATATATATATATATATACCAACAAAAAAATTAACATTTAAAAAAATAAAAATATATTAATGTATTATGTAAATATTTTCAAAAAAATTTAATTTATTAAGAAAAATAAAACAATAAATGAGTGTAATTTTTATTATAAAAAAATATAAAAATTAAAAGTATTCTAATTAAATAAAAAAATATAAGAAAAATTTAAAAACAAAAATAAAAAAACTCAATTGAGATATAAGAATTAGTGAATTAAATTTCTTATTTATTTTAACAAAAATCAACCAATAAACAAATAAATAAATAAATAACACCGAGAGAAGTTTGATAATTATATATTAATATATTAAATTTGTAAATATTTAAAAATGTAAAAAATAAATGACCAAATTAGAAAACTCTCATCAGTATATAAGGTCATTTATCAATTTAAATATCAAATTTGAGTAAGTTTTTATAATATAATTATGGATTTAATATTATATTTGCTTATTATTAATTATTATAATATTTTTTTATATTTAATTATTGACCCCGGTTCAACCCCGGTTCGACCCGGTTGAACCCATTGACCCCTGACCCCTGGGCTTAGCCGGGTCATTGCCCGGGCCGGGTCTGACAACCTTGGAATTTACAATCCCCACTTCCCCCCATCCACCCACCCACCCCAACCAACTAACCGTTGTCCTTCCAATGGGAAGTTGCTATTACTTAGCTCCTACACTATGCTCCATCATTCCCCTACAACATTTGTAGTTTAGTTCCATAAATGAGCCATATACAACACGGTTTGATATTTTATTACTCCAATATATGGTAAATGTATTTCTATTGCACCCATGTATGGATTTTTGTTATTCTAAAGACTTAAAAAATTGAACTTTCAAGGCTTGTATGATCTCAAATAATTGTAGTGGAGAATTCACTAGGCTATCAAGTTCATAATTTTCATTTTAGATTAAGAGTGAGTACTTACACGCTTGTAACTTAGCAAGCTAGCAAGCAGTTTGTGTATCCCTTCCTCTATGTAGTTTGAATTGTTGTCTTTGTCCTTATTATGTGGACTTTGAACATTGCATTTTGATAATATTCTGTTGGGATGTAGACTACACATTATCTAGGGATCTAATAAAATATATGCATTAAGTCATGTAGATGTACAAGGATAGCATTAATAATTGTGTACATATATTACTATTTTTAATTTAAAAGACCTAATTGTAGTGATCTAAATAAATTTTAGATATGCTCCTAATTATCAAAATTAAATATGAGGATTTAAGTAATAATGTGTAGAATTCCTGGGGCAAAATTGTCAAGTCTATGATGGGCTGACTTGTAATTAGCTCATAAATTTTCTTGTGAATAGAGTGTGATCCCTGATTAAGCATGCTAACAATTAAGATTCAAAATTAAGGTTTACTTGAATTAGGGTTCAAATCTCTTTTTCTATGTGCGATTAGTTAGAATATCCACAAGAACCAATTGTCCACATCAATGAATTCAAGTGTAGGTACATTTCTACTATTCTTCTTTGTCCCCAAATAATTTCCAATCAAGAAGATCTTGGCTTTTGATAGGTATTATTCCCAATAAGTTTTAAAAAGCAATCTTGCTTTTGGAATTATTTGGTATTTATTTTTGATTAGATCTTTTATTTGCAA
>NC_052473.1:6222626-6319226 GCF_009730915.1 Dioscorea cayenensis subsp. rotundata
TGGTGAAATATTGATTACATAATGTAGGGACATTGAGATTTGACTCGCCTTTTGTGCCTTTCCAAATAGAAAATTTTCTTGAATCCTCTTGGAAGTTGGCACACACCTCAATGTACATGAGCTCATCTTATATCTTGATCCTTATACTGCACAAGAACTCCAAAAATGTGTCATTGTAACCTATCTTTGCTTCTTTTTCTTCCTTTAAGGCATTCACAACTTAATTGTACAAAGAACACCAAATATAGAGAAATATGTCTACTCAAGCACTTATCGAGTGGTATGCGGTCATATGTGGTGTGAGGTGCTCGAGATTGTGCAATTTCTCCACAATGACCTCACATGGGACTCAGTATCGGTGATCTAGAGATAGGGACCCGATTATTTTTATTTCCTCAACTTGATTAACTCGGTTTGGAAACACTTTGTGAATCTTATGCTTAATAATAAATCCTAGGGGGAGCATTGCTGGTACCTCACTCATCATTGATTGATATTTCCCTCGGCTTTCTAGTCCCTCGTTTCCTTGTGGCATTCAAATTCTTGTGATTAAGTTCATTTCATCATATTCTTGATTCCAACTAGATAACTTAGAAGTTTCCATTACTAATACTTTTGGTCCCTGTGGATTTGACTATCCACCCCTTGGGTACTTTATTACTTCGACACTCGTGCACTTGCTGTGCACTCACGCAATAGGTGTGTCAGCAACCCAAGTGTTTTTGTTGTTGTGTTATTTGTTTTTCTATTTTTGTTAGGTTTTATGTTGTGTGTTTCTGTTTTGTTATGCCAAAAAGATGGACTTTGCCATTGACTAGATAGAGTAAGTAGGCTGACCTTACACTATCCATGATGTCACACCCCGTTTAGTGGGTCCCATACGTGACATAGTGCCATGACAACCCAGGGGAGGTCAAACACATACATTAACCCTCGATAGCCGTAAGGCAAACCTGTTCCCTCTATAAAACCACTATAACAATAAGAAATAGTCTAAGAATACACCATACACAATTAATCTTACACATGTTCATCCATTTAATACAAGATATGACACATAGATAATCATAACATGAAGTTCATAATGACAATGATAATAACAAGTCGAACTAGAGGCTGCACTCCTCATACACAACATGACCTGACTGACATATAAAAGTATCCAAAGAAAGAAGATATACATTAGGGTTTGATAACATCCTAGTGGATCCATCTAATACATGCCAAAATGTTTTAAGTATCATACACAGGTTAAGAAAACACAAAACAAACTCTACCAAGCACTTCACGCTTCTATCCCGATGCTGTGCTATCACCTGGGAAGGAAAAGAAGAGGAGTTGAGTAACTAGGTCACTCAGTGAGTGGCTAAACATGAAACTATAACTCATACATTATGAATTAAATTAAGATGTCAAAAATATGCTTTGGTCCTCAAAATATTTGATATACTTTAAATAGCAAGAGTGAAATAAGAAATTAAAATTGCATCAATGAAATGCTTGATAAAATTCTTTAAATCATCACAAAATCAATACAAGTATGAAATCAAGATTCATACATTTGTTTAATAACTCATTGTCCAAATGGTTAAAAATATATAAATCAACAGTTAAAACAATTGAATATATCATAAATAGCCTCACAAACCCTTCCTCGCTAACCGTGGCCATGGTTAGGTCGGGAGCCACCAAGATACGCGTATCTTGCCATTGACTACTGGGAAGCTCGTGTGGTGACTCCGAACAACCCAACTATATCCAAGCCAGGACTCTACACTCCCACCTAAAATGGCATAACCTGTTTGACGATTTACATGCCACCTCTAAACAGGTCGGCTCGTGGAAACCATCCACTTCTTACTACAGTAAGTACTAGAGCTTTGCTCCCATGTCACTATCAAACATTTAAATAACTGTCCAGCCCGTAGACTCAGTATAAACATCAATAGGAAAGCATAAGCCTCACCAAGAGATCACAAGTGTTCACAAATGCTAATCTCACTCCAAGAGTGAATGACTTGCTTACAACAATTTCTGTGAAACCATTTTCATCAAGATCATCATACAAGAGTATTCTTTGAAACATATATACTTCCAATGTGTCATCATCATGATGAGTTTCAATTTGATTTACACAAACCTTTTTGGTCATCATAAGAAGAACATCAATTCTCTTGATAATAGACAATTCAAAACATATACTCCAAAACATAGAGTTTTCAAACCAAAACAACAACAATATATATATATATATGATTTTTACCAATAATTATGAAGTAAGTCAAATCATATATCATCATGATTTCTATATCCCATGGAAAACTTTTCAAGATTTTTCGAAATGGAAAGTTTATTATTCAAAGGGAAGCAATGATAAGTGCTTGTGCGATATGAATGTGAAGCGTTCATTCCTTATGTTGAGCATTACTTTTCTCAGGTTTTTACACTAATATGTGTGTTTTTATGTTACTTTCGCGCAGTTAGGGTTGTGAGGCCAAGTACGAAGGAAAGAAGCCAATGTGGATTACAATGCACCGATTTTGGAGGAAATCTTGCTAAGGTTCAAACGCGAAGACATAGGTCGATGTGAGATGCTAGAGTGTACACCAACCTCCTAGTATTCGAGTTGGCACATCCATTTGGAGGGGCACAAAGGCAGTCACACTCGAGCATTCTGACTTATACACATAGAACAAGAGCTTCACCAACGTGCCTATCATTGAAGATGCAAGTGATCCACGACGTGAACGTGTAGCCTGCTTATGCTACTCGATGAAAATATGGATTCGGAAAGCTATTCAGGCCGGATACTGTAGCAGAGTGTTGTAGCAACACGGTAGAAAGTACTGTAGCAACAATGTTCACAACCGGCCAAGAAAACAGGAGTTCAGAGGATCCACACGGGCATGTGGAAATTATCCACGCCCGTGTGGAAATTACCCACGGGCGCGTGAAGCATCCATGCCCGGTTAGTCGCCCGATTCCAGCCCTATTTAAAGCCATATCAGCCCCAATTTTAGTATTCTTTTCTCCATCTTTTCCACAACTTGAGAGAGGGCTTCGGTTAGGGTTTCGAGGAGTATTGGCCAAGGTTTTGGAGAGGTTCTACGGCTCCGACATCGTCATTCCTTCAGAAGAAGGTTGGTAGGGGAGCTTCCGTCAAGGCGTATCCTATATCGGACGAGGGAATCCTTGGACGACAAGTAGAGGACTTTCCACAATACCATCGACACGACTATCGAGGGGGTTTCTTTATGGATTTATTTCTTTTACATTCTATTTCTTTGATTGTACTTAGCTACATCGAGAGCTAAACCCCTAGTGGGTACTCGGGTTATGTGAACCTTAGGATGTATTCATTTCTTTGAATCTCTTTATTATGCTTTCAATAAATTGATGTTTATTGTGAGTTCCAACCTTGAATGCTTTATTGTATGAACATTTAACCTAGAGTGACACTAGGGTTGAGAGTTGTTGTTGGTAATCTTGTGAGGGAGTGACACACCAGGAGTGTTAGACAAAGCTAGGTTGGAGAGGGTTGAGAGAGTGAGTCGAGAGGTACAGGAGCGTCCCCTTCCCCTTCGGCGTGATAGATTCTACCTCGCTCCTCGAGTTCTTTGCAGTCATAATAGAGTGAATGGTCTAAGGGATGAACTTCGCTGAGGCTTAGTTGTGCGGCAACGGAGTGAAGCGTTGAGGTGATCTTAGTATCTAGGGCTCAATTGTGGTTAGGGACCTTCCACCGGACCAAAGGGTTAGGGTCTATAATAAGGAAGAGATTTATCACTTGGAATCCCTAGAGCTCATTGCAACTCTATGAAAAGTGCAGGTGTTGAGATTGTTCGATTTCTCCTCCCGGGACATGTATAGAGTTAGCACAGCTTGACCTTAGATTTGGGACTATGTAATTAAGGATTTCCATGACTCACCATTGCAATCGATTAGGAAGCATAATAGAGGGTTCTTGCACTTGAAACAATTATCCTAGGTGGAGCATTATCCGGTACCCCATCTTTATCTAATGCCTTACCCCTTCTTTACTTTTTGCTCTCTTACTTGTTGCTTTTACTGTTGAGAATTGAATCATTGTCACACTCATTATCATTGATCTTTTACATAGCTAAAAATCGAATTAAGTATTTTTATTCCCTACTCCCTGTGGATTCGATACCCGCTCACCCAGGATTATTACTTCGACAAACCCGTGCACTTCCCGGATATACGGAAAGGGATCTTGTCAAGATTTTGGCGCTGTTGCCGGGGAGTAGGCGTTTAGAGATACTTGCACTTTGTTTTCTTTGCTATTTCACCATATATTCTATTTCTTATATTCTTATTCTATCATCGTTCTGATTTCTTTTTCTTTCTTTTTGGTTGCAGCTACAGGTTATGACTCGAGGGAATCCCTCAATATTGATTGAAGGGGATCCTGATCTTGAACGTACACTTAGAAGAAAAGGGAAAGAGCCTGTGCAAGAACAGTCTAATCCAAATGATTTGGAAGCAGAAGAATGTGAAAACATGGCAGAACAAAATGAGCAACAGCGAACATTATCCGATTATGCCAGACCTTCAGTGTTGGGAACACAATTGAGTATTGTGCGTCCCCCAATTACAGCTCAGAACTTTGAGCTGAAGCCGGCATTCATCCACATGTTGCAGCAATCCGCACAGTTTAACGGTTTGGCCGATGAGAATCCAAACAGTCACATAGAGAGCTTTCTTGAGGTGTGTGATATGCTGAAGATAAATGGGGTGATGGATGATGCCATCAAATTGAGAGCCTTCCGGAAAATCAGCAAAGCTTAGGAACGAGATCTCATCCTTTGTTCAGTTTGAATTGGAGTCTCTATTTGAGACATGGGAAAGGTTCAAGGAGCTCCTGAGGAAGTGCCCGCAACATGGATTCCCGTAGTGGATGATTTTTCAAACCTTTTACAATGGTTTGAACCCGAGTACAAGGCAACTCTTGGATGCGGCATCAGGAGGTACCTTAGGTAGCAAGACCCCCGATGAGGCCCGTCAGTTGATTGAAGAAATGGGGTTAAAGAGCTACCAATGGAATGCTAGGGAGAAGAAAAAGGTGACCGGTCTTCATGAAATAGATGCGGTAACTTCATTACCAGCCCAAGTGGAAAATTTGAGTAAGAAGTTAGATCTTCTAACTTCAAACAGAGTGGCGGCCGTGACTAATTGCACCAGGTGTGGTGGAGGACATGCTCCCTCCAATTGCCCAATCTCTATTGGTGATGTTTCTTCAGAGGAGAATGTTGATTTTGTAGGTAATGGCATGAGACCTCAAGGAAACCCATGTAGCAATACCTACAATCCGGGTTGGAAGAATCATCCCAATTTTTCATGGAGTAACCAGGGTCCACAAAAGGCCATGGGGCTACCAGGTTTCCAACAACACCAAGCCCCTCAAGTGGAAAACAGAGTCTCAGGTTTGGAAACCCGAATGATTGACCCTAGAGAAGCACTTGACTAGATTCATACAACTGCAAATACAAGGTTTGAATCGGCTCGCTCTACACTCGCAACCACACCGCCTCTTTGCATAATCTTGAAAATCAAGTGGGGCAAATTATGAAGCTCTCTCCCGAAAGGCCACATGGAAGCTTACCAAGCAATAAAGAGACCAACCCTAGAGAGCATGTGAAGGCGATCACTCTGAGAAGTGGTCATGAGGTTGAAGGTAGGCTTCTGAGTGAGAAGCCAAAAGAACACGCACCCAAGGTTATAGAGGTGGAAGAGGGGACAAGCAAAGATAAAGAAGTGGCATCCCCACCTTTCAAGCCAAGAATCCCTTATCCCTCTAGATTGAAAAATAACCAAGGGGATGAATAGTACAAGAAGTTCCTGAGTTTGTTCAAGCAACTCCATATTAACATTCCTTTTGTTGAGGCATTGGCCCAAATGGCTAAGTATGCGAAGTTCTTGAAAAACCTGTTGACTAACAAGAGGAAGTTGAAGGAAAGTGCTTCAGTGATTTTAGATGCTTCCTGCTCGGCGGTATTACAAAAGAACATGCTGAACAAGAAGAATGACCCGGGAAGCTTCATCATTCCATGTAATATTGGCAATCTAGGTGAGGAAATGGCATTGGCGCACTCAGGGGCTAGTATCAACGTCATGCCATACACCTTCTTTCAAAAGCTAGGCTTGGGCGAGCCTAGGCCTACTCGGATGACTTTGCAACTAGCGGACCGAACAGTGCAACATCCGAGAGGCATCATTGAAGACGTCCTTGTCAAGGTGGACAAGTACATTTTTCTGGTTAACTTTGTAGTGCTATATGTCAATGAGGATACAGATGTACCTTTGATACTTGGGAGACCATTCTTGCGGACTTCCAAAGCATTGATTGACGTGGACGGCGGAGAGCTCACCTTGAGAGTTGGAGATGACAAGCTCACATACCGCCTTGCTGAGGCCATGCGGCATTCTCTCGATTTCAATGATACTTTATATTTTCAAGACACTACTAATGAGATTGTTGATGAATACATACAGGAAATGTTCAATCCGGATCTGTATGAAGGTTTGTTTGACCAAGAGGAGGGACATGAAGATGTAATGACGCTTTGGATCGCCCGAAGAAGTACCATCTACCCCGAGGATCTTGAAGAAGGTGCTCTGGAAAATGTAGAGGGCTAGTAGACACCACCGGAAACACTCCAAGGCTGTTGGAGATGTACTGTGATCCGAAGAAGTTGGACGATAATTGTTAGGTGGTCTCGAAGCTCCGATAATACACCCTCTACTCTCAAGAGACTTTGAACATCATGCTTTGAAGTCATGGGTAAGAGGGCAGCTTTCATTCATGAACCCCCGTGAGGTAAGACAAAGGTACGCTCAAGCTTAGTGACGTTAAACAAGCGCTTCTTGGGAGGCAAACCCAAGTGTTTACTCGTTTTCTTAGCTTTTTAGTTTAGTTTGTTTGCATGAATAATTTGTTAAATGTTGGTGTCTTAATTTCTTAGATGCTTGAGCTGAGATTTCCTTGTGAACTTTGAATTTTAATCATGTGTTTTCATGTGGAATTGGCGAAGTTTGGTCGTTTGTGCTCTATTTCATGTTTTTTACTGGTAAAAATTGCATAATAGAGCAGACTCTGAGTGTGTAAACATGTTCAGAAATCTTCTACAGATCCTGCAAATTTTCCTAAGTCATCCAGAGAAAACACACGGGCGTGTGGAATTTCCGCACCCCCGTGGATTTGCACTACGAGCTCATCCAGAGAAGGCACAGGGGTGTGCGGCTACTCCTGTAAACGACCATGCGACTGTCACACACCCGTGGGTACTTTCCGCACGGCCATGTGCATTCCTACAGAGTTAGGCGAATTTTTCCCGAGAGCACACAGGGGCGTGGACTTGCCTCTGTGGGCGACCTTGTGAACCATGCACGGGCGTGGGTAATTTCCACACGCCCGTGTTAAAATCTGTAGAGGAGTTATCTCCATCATGAGAAAACACAGGGGCGTGCAGCTGCCCCTATGAATTGGGCATGTGAATGCCCACGCCCATGTGGAATTCCCGCACGGGCGTGTATAACACTTGGTATTTTTCTCTGATGTCCAGAGAAGCCACAGGGGCGTGCGGCTTCCCCTGTGGGTCGGACGCACGGAAGTGGGTATTTTTCCACACACCCTGCAGGCAGGGCTCGAGTCGGAAGGAGTGTTTTCCTCAAGAGCGCACGTGGGCGTGGATGTGCCCCTGTGGTTCTTTTGTAATGAAGCACACGGGCGTGGGTAATTACCACACGCCCGTGTGGATGCACAGAACATCAAGGGTCGCGAGTCCTTTTTTAAAGAAGATTAGTTTCTCTCCCCCCTTCACGACCTCTATTCATCTGAAAACACTCTCACATCGCTATCCGATTTCATAGCGCCACAGTTGATAGTATTTTTTTGCAAAGTTTCCGGCCGGGTTTATCATTCGAATTTGACCCGATCTTACACAAGCTTTGAGCAGCTTTGGATACCATTCAGCCTGTAGTATTTGGACACCACCATACCTTGAGCATCACTCCGCTGATACGACTTGGCTTGTATGAAGAGGTATTCACAGATACGGAGGAGTATGCTCAGTTATCGACTGATTATCCTGGCACGTTGACCCCGCAGAGAGCTTACATAGTGCTATGTGGTCAGGGTCAGTATGAGCCGGGGGTGTCCAAGGCCACGTGCCTTTCCCGACCTTGTTACAGATATTTACATGCCATCATGAGTAGGTCGGTGAATGGCCATGGTGATAGCATTGGTGTTTTGAGCCGACAAGAATTATTGTATCTGTACTCGATGGTGCAGCGCGTACCGATTCACTTAGGGCACATCCTCGCAGAGTACATCGTGACATCAGGGGCACTATGCTAGACTAGGAGCAATCTTCTACGGACCCTACATTATGAGATTAGTGCTAGGCATGGGTCTCTTGGATTCGATTCGCGGGGCCGAGAAGACGAGTATACCTGCCTCCCACGAGCCCTAGAGACGATGAGGTTGATGAGCATGGTCCGTAGGGGTTAGGAGCAGGGTTTTTGCATTAGTGCTACCAGCTCCAGAGATAGGCGAGGATGAGGGTGATAAAGCCGGGGCATCTCAACCCGCTCCCGAGCCTCAGCCAGCCCCTATGGAGACCGAGGTACCTCCAGCAGCAGAAGAGCCAACCCCCGTGCGTATATTTTCACCATCTCGAGCTTATGATCGCTTTGAGAGACTCGAGAGCGCTTTGGGGTGATACAGACCGAGGTAGCTGAGGCTCGAGCCGAGATTGCAGAGATTAGGGATACGTAGGTCACTCAGTATACAGAGTTCATGGCATATTTCGACGTATTACATCAGTTCTTAGAGCGTGATGTTGCCTCATCATTTGTCGTACGGCCGAGGACTCCTCAGTCCCCATCAGTTCCTCAGGCATCCTCATCCCCTACCCCGGCACTAGTGGACCCACCATGTGCATCTTCACCACAGCCAGCTACAGACCGGAGCTCGAGCGATAATCGACATTTGACTTTGTTTTTTTCCGCATTTTCTTTATGTTGCATTTTTATTTTAGATTTGTTCACTCGTAGAAAGGATTCTCCTTCTCGAGTTTATTTTTCATTTTTGCATCTTGAGTTATATTCATGTTCTATCTTTTATATACACTCGAGATATGTTTGTTTTTATTGAGCTTCACTGAACCCCCTCGTGTATGAGTGCAGATGGTCTTGTCTTCTTGGGAATTGAGACTTGAAATCATGGGCACGGCCAAGGTGCTCGAGGCACTTGCCCGTGTGAGCCTCTCAACCCGCCGGAACACTACTCCTATGGAATTAGCTTCATCAAACGCAACACTAGGAGTTAGGGAGTATTGTTTTTGATTGCTTCTCCCACATTTGCTTTTTGCATCATTTATATTTTGAGTGAGTTTGCATGTGTACATTGGGGACAAT
Organism: Dioscorea cayenensis subsp. rotundata; assembly: GCF_009730915.1. NCBI lineage: Eukaryota > Viridiplantae > Streptophyta > Magnoliopsida > Dioscoreales > Dioscoreaceae > Dioscorea > Dioscorea cayenensis. The sequence goes on from NC_052473.1 coordinate 6,232,065, forward strand.
GTACAACTTAAGTGTGGGGGAGTTTCATAGTGCACACATCTTTTCTATTGTTCTTGATTGTTATATGCTCACATAGCCAATGGCGGTTCACCTTAGTTGCAAGGATTGTATTCTTGAGTTTAGGAGAATTTCTAACATTGAATGTTTTCATGCTCTAGTTCTTGCTTGAATTTCTAGGAATTTTTACCCGATTTACACTTAGTGCACTACTCATTCTTTAAACTCTTTTGGAAACTCAAGTTTGATGTTAAAGGGTCTAGTTATAGTTGCTTCTTGTTTTTAAGTTCCATTATTGTTTATTTGTGGTTGTTGTGTGGAAAGAGCTACCACCTATAAAGTATGAAGCTACTCTCATAAGTTGGATATTAGTTATGCCCTAATGAGCGAAAAGAGCTATCTCATAAGATGAGTGAAAGCTACCACTCCAAAGAGAAAGAGCTACCACCTCGAAATTGTGAAAGCCACCTTAGCGGCCGCTTTGGAAAGGGCTACCTTAGAGGATGTGTGAAGCTACTACCATCTTTGAAATTGTTGTCACTTTTGTAGATAAAGAAGTCCCTTGTACTTAGAACTTTGAGGAGTATACTTTTTGTTGACTTGAGTGAGTTCACACACGTACACGACTTCGGGTTTTGTTTCCTTTTTTATTCAAGTTTTTAGCTAGAGCATTGATTTTTTCGTATTTAGTGTTGAAATTTCCCTCACTTGTAGAATGCTCTCTTTGTATATTTTTATGAACCTAAGGCCAAGCACTTTCAATATTTTCTTCATGGATGCACATAACGTTTTAATTTTTGCTTGAGGATAAGCAAAAGCTTAAGTGTGGGGGAGTTTCATAAGTGCTTGTGCGATATGAATGCTGAGCTGCTCATTCCTTATGTTGAGCATTACTTTTCTCGTGTTTATACACTAATATGTGTTTTTATGTTACTGCGCAGCTTAGGGTTGTGGAGGCCAAGTATGAAGGAAAGAAGACAATATGGATTACAATGCAACCGATTTTGGAGGAAATTTTTGCTAAGGTTAAAACGCGAAGACATAGGTCGATGTGAGATGCTAGAGTGTGTGCCAACCTCCTCGTATTCGAAAGTTAGCACATCCATTTGAGGGGCACAAAGGCACTACACTCGAGCATTCTAACTTATGCACATAGAACAAGAGCTTCACCAACGTGCCTATCATTGAAGATGCAAGTGATCCACGACGTGAACTTGTGCCCGCTTATGCGTATCTCGATGAAAGTATGGATTCGGGAAGCTATTCAGCCGGATAATCGAAAGGCAGCGCTGTAATAACACGCGTAGAAAGCATCAGAGCAACACTGCACAAATGCTGGCCGAGAAAATAGAGTTCAGAGGATCCACACGGACGCGTGGAAATTATCCACGCCTGCAGTGGAAATTCCCCCACGTGGCGTGAAGCATCCACGCCCGTGTAGTCGCCTCCGATTCCAAACTCTATTTAAAGCCGAATCAGCCCTCAATTTTAGTATTCTTTTCTCCATCTTTTTTCCACACCTTGAGAGAGGGCTTCGGTTAGGGTTTCGAGGGGTATTGGCCAAGGTTTTGGAGAGGTTCTACGGCTCCCGACATCGCCATTCCTTAGGAAGAAGGTTGGTAGGGGAGCTTCCGTCGAGGCGCATCCTATACCGGACTGATGGAATCCTTGGACGACTAGTAGAGGACTTTCTCCACAAGACCATCAACACGACTATCGAGGGGTTTCTTTTATGGATTCATTGCTTTTTACATTCTATTTCTTTTGATTGTAATTAGCTCCATGGAGAGCTAAACCCCTAGTGGGTACTCGGTTTTTGTGAACCCCTAGGGATGTATTCGCTTTCTTTTGAATCTCTTTTATTATGCTTTCAATAAATTGATGTTTATTGTGAGTTCCAACCTTGAATGCTTGATTGTATGAACATTTCCCTTAGAGTGACACTAGGGTTGAGAGTTCTTGTTGGTAACCTTGTGAGTGAGTGACACACCACGAGCTGCTAGACAAAGCTAGGCTGGAGAGGGTTGAGAGGGTGAGTCGAGCAGCACAGAGCCTCCCCTTTTTCCCTTCACCGTGATAAATTCCCACCTGCTCTCGAGTTCTTTGCGGTCATAATAGAGTGAATGGTCTAAGAAATGAACTTCCGCTGGGGCTTAGTTGCGCGTGCAACGGAGTGAAGCGTTGAGGTGATCTTAGTATCTATGGCTAAATTGTGGTTAGGGACCTTCCACCCTAGAGCTCATTGCAATTCTATGCGATTGCGAGGTGTTGAGATTGTTCGATTTCTCCTCCGGGACATGTATAGAGTTAGGCATAGTTGACCTTAGATTTGGGACTATGTAATTAAGGATTTCCACGACTCACCATTGCATTGATTAGGAAGCATAATAGACTTGTTCTTGCACTTGAAACAATTATCCCAGTGGAGCATTATCCGGGTACCCCATCTTTATCGAATGCCTTACCCCCTTCTTTACTTTTGCTCTCTTACTTGTTGCTTTTACTGTTGAGAATTAAATCATTGTCACACTCATTATCATTGATCTTTTACATAGCTAAGAATCGACTAAGTATTTTTTTATTCCCCTACTCCCCCGTGGATTCGACACCCAGCTGACCCGGATTATTACTTTGACAAACCCGCACCTATGGGATATACGGAAGGGGATCTTGTCAAGCAATTTATATATTCGAAAATATGCATGATATATAGTCCATGATTTAATAAAATTCCACTCACAAACATGGCGAGCTAGAAACCTCCGGTGTTACTTCTATACCGGCTCTTTCCATTTTGCTTGAAGTTTCTCCTCCTAGAAGCAATTAAACAAACCAAGCAAATAACCGAACAATATCAACAACTGGATCAATTGAAATGAAGGAAAATGCTCACAATGATATCAACAACTAGATCAATTAATTGCTTCTAGGGTTTTCTGAACTCCCTAGCTAGAAGATCTAACAAGAATAGATCTCTCACAACCATTAAAACCAACAAGGAAAGCAAGAAAGGCCAAATTTGGTCCGGTACTATAGTAACCCCAAAATCAAGGAAGAAGAAATTTCAAGGGTTTCTCAATAACAAGGTCTTAAAAATCAACAACAATACTGCACTCAAGTTTTACCAACAAAGAGGTGAAAAAGGAGAAAGAATCAAGCTCCCAAATGAATCCACAACAAAACCCTAGCTATACTCATCCAAAGAACAAGGAAGAATAAGCAAGGAAGAGGACTTACCTTGAGTCAATAGATGCTCACTCTTTAGGATCCAAGAATGAGCCCACAAATCCCACAAAAAGCATCCCTTAAACCATAAGAATTGCGAAGGAAGGGAGGATGAGTGAATGGGAAGCTTTTTGAGGAAAGATAAGTGAAGAAATAGCTCAAACAGGGCTTTAAAAAGACAAACGCCTGATATTTCGTGTGGGATCACCGTCTCGACACGCACGTGTCCATCCCATTGATTTTTCTCGTGCAATTTTTGGCATCGGGCCGTTGCACGGTTACTTTTAGCAAAATTACTATAGGAAAAACACTATAGCAAAAACACTATAGCACTGACCCAAAAAAAGGGCACGGTCTGAGTGCTCTTGACACGAGTATGTTAGAGCTAACACGAGCTTGTCAGAGCTGGAATTCAAAGTTTTAACAACTAAATTCTCCTGTAACAATCAGGGGAACCGACACGGGTTGAACACGACCATGTGCATCCTAAAAACCATTTTTTAAGCCTAATCTCATCGTCAAACACTCGGCAAGATGCCCCAAACCAAAGACAATGAGAAAATGACTAAAACAACCAAGATAAACAAGTAACAAGCATGGGAAAAAGGACCAAAATACCGCACATGAGATGCCTTCTTTTCTTTTGACTTGATTCTCCATGTCTCATTGGAACTCTTGATAATTGGGATATGGGGCTGGCTTAATCAATGAGAAAGGGTCATAGAGCCAACATGTGAATCTAGGTAGCACTTTCTTTGACAAGCTTGAACTTCAGATCGCTTGTATGTGCTCATTTTTAACTCAAGGTTTTGATTTATTTGACCGGTTTTATTGAGGCTCTATAACTCCCTGAAGTTTCCATGTCAAGCATGATCATGCTTATGATCATTCATTTATCTGGATTTAGAGAAAAATGGGAAGAAGGGGGGAATCCAGGCATGCTTATGGCATGATTCAAAGAGCATGGGTTCGCTTCTCCTAGCAAGGTCGTGCATTCTTGTTATTACAACTATAAGGTTATCAAGTGAAAGGGATAAAGCTACGCCTCAAGCACGATCATGTTCTTCCAAGGCACTCATCCTAATTTATGGCGAAGCATGGTCACAAAAGCATTATCCGTGCTTTCCTAGGCATCCTCTTCCATTATTTTTCCTTTTTAAAGATACTTGCTAGTGTGTTCTATCACATTTCTTCTTCTTCACCAAGCTTCTTTTCCCTCACTTTGGCTTGTTCTCGTGGTTTTATTTCCCTAGATTTTGGGCTATTAACTCTCGAATTGTTTCTCACTTTTCTTATTCTTCTGAGCAATGGTACGACTCTAGCCCCTTTTTAAAGTGTTTTTTTGTTATTTAAATCTCTTGTAAATGATCCGATAAGTGCAATTCATATCATAGTTTAATTACTCCCAATTCATTCTTTTTGCTTGTTTTTTTAGTAAGTTTTTGGATATATTCAATTCTATTCTAGGTAAATTTGTTCTTGGTACAAGAATGTAGGATTCAAAGTAGTTAGGATTAAAATCAAGGATAAAACAAGCAAAGAATGTAGTGTTTTTCTAAGTGTCCAAGCCAAGCACAGGCAGAGCATGTCATGCTCTATCCACATGATTATCACTGTCTGAAGATGCCCCGAGTAGCCGACCAAGCATGGGGTGCTCCCAAGACAAGCACGGCCATGCTTCCTCCCTCCGATTTTTCTTTGAATCGAAGCACCATACGCCATGTGGAAAGCACTATCGTCATGACCCCTTGCACAGCTCCTCATGATTTTTCTCTGCCGACACTTAGCCAATTCACTCAAGTCCCATAGAAGAGCACGGTCTAAGCACGAGTTCCGTGAGATCGTGTTTAGCCTGAAAGTTCCTTTTTAACACCCAGATCTAGGGTTTCATATCATCTTTTGTTTTGAGGTTTTCTTCTCCACTTGGAGGGCACTAATGAGGACAATGATCAAGCTTCAGCACACCATCTAAGGGCATCATGGTTGAGTTGGAGGCACAAGAGAAGTGGAGTTAGCTCATCCATGAAGCTTTTAGAAGTTCAACTAAGAAGATTTTTGTAAAAGGAAGAAGCCATGATTTCTCTCATTAATGCATTCATTCATTCATCTCAGCTTTTATGAATTCATGAGGGCAAACATTTCCATGGTGCCCAAGATGTTGAACTATGTTTCTTAGTGTACTTTTGAATACTTGTTTTTTTAATGTCCATGGAGTTATGATGTGTTCTTGACACACTCTTGCATGTGTGTAACGCAAGTGCACGGGTGTCGAAGTAATAAAGTACTCAAAAGATGGGTAGTCGAATCCACAGGGAAGAAGAATACTAGTAATAGATGTAACCCTTTCTATCTAGCCTAATCAATTGAATGAGTGTGGGAATGATCAATTTGACAAAACAAATAAATGAGGAAAAAGAAGCGAGAAAATAGAGAAATAGAGAGGAATCAAAAAAAGATAGATGGGGTATCCCGGACAATACTCCCCTTTGGATATTTATTTCAAGTGCAAGACTAAAACTATGCTTCCTTAATTGAGATTTAATGAGTCATGGAAATCCAAAAAGCACAAGGTCCCAAATCTAAGGCTCGACTCATGACTAGTCCTCTTCGAGATCCCAGAGAGAGGAAAACTCTTGACACCCCACACCATGTATGACTGCTTAAAGCTTTAGGGATTCTAAGTGATAAACCCTATTCCCAAATCTAGATTAAATCCTTTGGTCCAGATGAAGGATCTCTAATCACAATTAAGCCCCAGTGGAAAGGAACTCTCAACAATTCATTTTGATGTGATTGCAAAGAACTCTTGGAATGTGGAGGTAGGATAAATCACATCAGAGGGGAAAGAGGATGTTCCGCTACCTCTCAACTCACCCTCTCAACCGTCTTCCATCATGGTAAATCTAATCCTAATGGTGATGGTCACCATCAAAAGGATAATTTGAATAGGTTCTCAATCCTAGTGTTACTCTAAGGGAAAACCAAACATCAAGAACACAAGGGTTTACATTTCCAAGTACCCACTAGGGTTTAGCTCTCCATGGAGCAGTTCAATATGTAATCAATCATAGAATGAAGACACAAGAAAAACAATAAAGAAAACCCCCTTTAGATCTGTGGATGTTAGTCTTCAAGGGATGCTTCAACTTCTACAAAAGTTCCTCCAACAAAGCTAGAGCACACCCCTCTGAATCAATGTCATCTGTGGCTCCCCCGATGGCTATAACAATGAAGGAATCCATGAAAGCTCGTGAAGAATGCTTCCTTGAGTGCACAAACCTTTATCTCTAAACCCCTAGCCTATTCTCCCAAAAACTTGTGAAAAAGATACCCTCAAAAATACATCTAAGCGGCCTTTTTATACTAGAATCAAGAAATCCACATGGCCATGTGAAATTCTCTGCTTTTGGCCCAATGACTAGTAACTACTACAGACGAAACCTCATGGAGCATAATTTGCTACATTAGACTATGAATAGTACAAACCCGACTTCATTTTTCTCCATTCGAAGTCCGTAGTTACACTTTCAAAACTTGGCATACTTGATAGCTGTAGATGAAACAATGGTTTAGAGCACTCGTAGGGATCTTAGGATGTACTTGGTAGACATTAGAAGCAAGTCAATACACTAATGCACATAGGGATTGTCCAATGGCATTGCTCTCTTGTTGTTGACAACTTGATCCTAGTCTGCCTAATATTTTCACTCTTATCACTTTTTTCTTGTTTACTAATTCTTTGTACCAACCATTTCTTGATCCACTAGACATTAGAGGAGTAATTAGTACTAGAAGTATAATCCCTGTGGTTCGACAACCCCTACCCCTCACGGGTACTACTTTATTACTTGTTACGATCCATACATTTGCAGAGAGTGCATCAAGGTTTTGGTGCTATTGTTAGGGAATGGCATCTTTTAGGAACATTAGTCACTCGGTGATCTAGTTTTTGTTAACATTGTTCATATTTTGAATATCTCTTTCGCTTTGTTTGATCATTCGTCTTAACCTTCTTTTCTTATTTTTACTTCTAAAACCCTTGAGCTAATTTTTGTTCTATATTATCTTATGAAGGAACAATTACATGACCTAAGGGAGCACTTCATCTCCATTGGCAAGCCCTAATCCAAAGATTGAAATAAATTTCAAAAAGAAGATTAAGGCAAGTTAATTTAAGTCAAAAATAGGGTCAATGGAAGTGAGTAGAAGTAAATCAATAAGAATAAATGGCCGGGAATCAACAACAAAGTATTTCAGATTTTGCCTGATCAAACTTGGAAAGAGTGGGGTCTAGCATCATTCATCCCCTTATTGTGGTGAACAATTTTGAGTTAAAGCCCACTCTCATCCAAATGGTGCAGAGATGTGACAATTTAACCAGCTTTCGGGATGTAGACTCATATGAACATTAGAAGAATTTCTGGAAATCTCATGATACTTTCAAGGCTAACAATGTGTTTGAGGATGTTGTTCATCTTAGACTCTTTTCTATTCTCTTTGCTTGAAAGGCCAAACAGATGGCCAAGTTCCTTGCCACAAGGGTCTATTACCACATGGAAGTAGGTGCCCTGAGGCTATTCTTAGATGATATTTTTCCCTTCGATGAAAATCACAAAGTTGAGGAATGATATCACCTCCTTCCTACAGTTGTTGTTTGAATCCTTGTATGATACTTGCAAGAGATACAGTGAAATATTGAGAAAATGCCCTCAACATGGAATAGTGTAATGATGCAAATCCAAATCTTCTACAATGGGCTGAACAGTACTATGAAACATATGGTTGATGCAGCTTCTAAGGGATCCTTATGTAGTAAACAACCAAGTACAACATACAGTTTGATTGAGGAAATAACAAACAATGGTTATCAATAGAGTTCCGAAAGGAATGTCGTGAAGACAGCCATGATTTATCAAGTGGGTGCCATCACTACTTTAACAACATGGGTTAAGGCTATCACAAAAGGTTAGATACGATGCAGTTGTGTTCTCAAGCACCAGTACTATCTTGTGAAAATTGGGGTTCCCAAACTGATCTTGGATGTTCTTCTTCTGATATTGGTGCTGGGCATACTGAACAAGTTGATTTTGTTGGGCAGAACCATTGCTATCTAAACAACTCATATAGTAACACATAGAATATAGGTTGGAGGAATCACCCAAAATTTTCATGGAGCCAACAAAGACAAGGGCAAGTGGAACAACAGCTAAAGCTTAGGCCCCCATAATTGAGGAAAGACTTCTATGTTCTCTCCCTAGTAACACTGAGGTCAATCCCCAAGGAATCTGTCAAAAGTCTGTAACTTTAAAAAATGGCAAGCAACTTCCAATCTCTACCAAGAATAAACCCGAGATTGAGATTGTTGAGCTTCAATTAAGAGAAAGGCAGATAGTTGAACTTGATCCCTAAAGCTCCAGTTTCCCAATGAGAAGAAAGGAAAGGAACAAAGGAAAAAACTAAATTGCCTAAGTACCAACCCAAACTTCCTTATCTAGTGAAAATGAAGAAAGATTAATAAGAAAATCAATACAAGAAATTTATGGATGTTTCCAAGACCTTGCACATAAATGTCCCATTTATAGAGGTACTTGCACAAATGCTGAGATATGCAAAATTCTTGAAGGAACTGCTCACTAATAAGAGGAAGCTTGAGGATGTGTCTTCAGTGACATTTATTGAAGAATGTTTGGATTTGATCACCAATAAGCTTCCCAAGAAAGAGAAAGACCCTGGGGGATTTATCATCCTTTGCATAATTGGAGGGCTTATGGATGAAAAAAAGCTTTCAGCCGATCTTGGGGCTAGCATCAATCTTTTACCCTACCAAATCTTCTAAAAAACATTGGTTAGGAGAACCAAACGCCACCACAATGATGTTATATTTAGTAGATAGATCTAATCAGAATCGAGGGGCATTATTGAAGATCCGTTGGTGAAGGTAGACAAGTTCATCGACAACGCCCCTTGCATATGTCCCTGCAAGTGCACGGGTTTATCAAGTAATAAAATCCCGATGAGTGGGGTATCGTATCTACAAGGAGTAGGGAATAAAAACACTAAAATTGTTTCTTAACTAAGTGAAAGATGGATAGTGATATGTGTGACAAGATGTGAAATAACAAAAGTAAAAAGAACAAGAAATAGAGCACAAATAAAGGAGAAGGTAAGGCAATCGATATAAATGGGGTACCTGGATATTGTTCGACCTAGGACAATCATTTCATGTGCAATAACCCTCTATTATAATTTCTAACTAATGCAATAATGAGTCGTGGAGATCCTTAAATACATGGTTCCAAATCTAAGTCAACAATGGCTAACTCTATACAGATCTTGGAGGAGAAATTGAATAACCTCTCAACTCGGCACTCGTGATAGAATTGCAATGAATTCTAGGGATTCCAAGTGAAAAATCCTCTTCCTAAATGTAGACCTAACCCTTTGGTCCAGGTGGAAGGTCCCTAGCCATAATTAAGACCTAGGTGCTAAAATCACTTCAATGCTTCACGACATTGCACCCGCAAATAAGCCCCAGTGGAAGGTCATCTTTTAGCCCATTCACTCTACTATGACTGCAAAGAACTTAAGGAAATGGAGGTAGAATAAATCACACCGGAGGGGAAAGGAGACGCTCTGCTATCTCTCGACTCACACTCTCAACTCTCTCCAATCTAGTTTGTGTAACCCTCATTGTCAGTTACTCACTCACAAGGGTTACCAACAAGAACTCTCAAACCTAGTGTCACTCTAAGGGAGTATTTATACAATCAAGAATTCAAGATTGGAACTCAAATAAAACATCAATTAATTAAAAGCATAATAAAGAGGTTCAATGAAACGAATACATCCTAGGGTTCAGAAATACCCAAGTACCCACTAGGAGGTTTAGCTCTCATGGAGATAATTACAATCAATGAAATCAAATGTAAAAGCAAAGAATCCATAGAAAACCCACACGATAGACATGGCGATGGTCTTGTAGAGAGTCCTCTACTCGTCCAAGGGTCCCTTTCTCCGTCCTAGGATACATCTCACCGAATCAATGCTGACAAAAGCTCCGACACTAACCTTCTTTGAAATGGAGCGCGATGTTAGAGCCATAGGACATCTACAAATCCCTAGCCAATACCTCTCAAAACCCCAGCTGAAGCCTTCTCTCAAGTTGGGGAAAAGATGGAGAAAAGAATGCTGAAATCGGGGCTTAAATAGGCTTTTAAAGGGCTGGAATCGGGAATCCACATGCCCCTGTGGGCGCCTGACACGTCTGAATATGCGTGTAAACCTCAAGTGCACGGGTGTCGATATAATAATTACCCGGTGAGTTGGGTAGTTGAATCCACAGGGAACAGGGCTACTAATACTAACTTCTTCTTTGCTTCCTAGCCTAATGACAAATGGAACGGTGTGGTGATCTAATGTGCGAAGAAATGAATACCGGAAAGAAATATGCAAGGGTGAAATGGAGGAAGATTTCAATCAGTAAAGTGGGGTATTCGGGCAATGTTCACCCTATGATTTAGGTATTAGGTACCGTGATATGCAAAGTGTCTCTATGATGAGTAAGTTAAGTCGCTGAAAATCCAAAATATAATTGGACCTGCCTCGAGATCACCGATACAAGCCCCTCACGAGATCCCGTGGAGAAATCGCTCAATCTCAACACCTCACACCACATATGACAGCAAAGCACTCTAGGGATTCCAAAAGATGTAACTGATTCCTAAAGATTGATCCAACCCTAATTCCGTGAAGGATCCCTAACCCACTACAAGGTCACGGGAGAAATCGAGCAATCTCACGCCTCCCTACCAAATATTATTGCATAGAGTCTAGGGAATGGAGATAGAATACACTAATCGGAGGAAAGGGGATACTTTTACTATCTCATGACTCACCCTCTCAACCCTCTTCAATCTTGAGGTTCTAACCCCTAATGGAGATCTCTCTCCCACCAAGGCAAAAAAATCATGCAAACCAAATAACCACAAGATTAATAAGGTAAGCAAGCATTAAACAATCAAGAATGAAACTTAATCAAACTCGGATAAAAATAGAAACACAAAGTAAATCCATACAAGATGAGAATCCTAAGGTTCACAAGCCCAAATACCCTCTAGGGTTTTTAGTTCTCTATGGAGCAACATACAAAACACACAATCAATGAATGAAAGTACATTTAAACGATAGAAATAAACCCCTTATATATGAATCGATGGCTCTGATAGAGAGCTCGACGCCTCGAAGGACCCTCTCGAAGCTAGGTTCACCGGTGGCTTCCTTGATGCTATGATGGGGAGGAATCGATCAAAGTTGGCGATAAAGCGCTCCCAAGCCGCAAAGACCGTCTCTACAACCCCTAGCTGTCTCACACCTCAAGAGCCGCACAATAGATGAGAAAGAATGAGGCGTAACGACTATTTATAGGCCTTAGACCGCGTCGCTCACGCGGCTCCCCACGCGCCCATATGGATTTCTTCCACTCGCCGCTGCTGAGTCTGCAGGAATTTCACGCCGGTCGCGTGAACGATAATTCGCTACAATACTTTAGCCACAGTAAAATTCTACAATATTTCGCTACATTACTTAGCTATAGTACTCTCCATAATCGCGGTCCAAACACTCTTCTCTTCAGCCCACATGGCTGGGTCACACGTCCATGTGGTAAACTTTGTGCCCTTCCAACTAGTGAATTGAGAGGTCTTGCATCTCAGTGAATTGACGTATCTTTGAGGAGGTCTTGCAATCTTCACAAAGAGAAAGAACATGAAGATGTGGTCGCCTTTTGTGCCCTTCCAACTAGTCAATTGACTTGAATCTTCTTGTAAGTTGCACACATCTCCACGTTCATGAACTCCTCTCGTGTCTTGGTCCTTGAATTTAACAAGAACGACCAACATTGTGTCTTTATAGCCCTATCTTTGCTTCCTTTTTACTCTTCAAGGCATTCTAACCTATATGCATAAAAAGAACACCAAATACACAATATGAGACATAAACCATGGTAAAAATGATGCTCAATGCATGTAAAACATATATAGAAATATGTCTACTCAAGCACTTATCACACCTGTGGATTTTTCACACGCAGCGTGATGGAATTAACACACGCCCTGTGTGGATTCTCCTGCTTTTCATTCTTCTTCGACCCGGCTGCGGAACAATACCGTTATCCCGACTTATGAGAGTAGGTTCAGTACTTCATAAGTGGTAGCTCTTTCCGCCAACAAGCACAAATAAAACAATAAAACTATTTTTGTTCTTTCTTTTTAATTTTCACCATTTTTCACAAATAACAAAAAGAAACAACAATAACTAGTCCCTTTAACATCGAACATGAGTTTCCAAAAGAGTTTAAAAGAGTGAGTAGTGCAACAAGTGTCAATCGGGCAAAAGTTCCTACAAATTCAAACAAAAACTAGAGCATGAAGACATTCAATGTTAAAAATTCTCCTAAATTCAATAATCCAATCATTGCAACTAAGGTGAACCGCCATTGGCTATGTGAGCATGTATATCAATCAAAATTAATATAAAAGAGATGTGTGCACTATGAAACTCCCCGCCCTACACATTCTTAAATTGTACATTGTCTCCAATGTGACACATGCAAAAAGCTCACTCATAATGTATATCAATCAAGAACAAATGTGGAGAAGCAATCAAAAACAATACTCCCCGACTCCCTAGTGTCACATTTAATGGAGCCGAAATCCTTGGGAGTTATGTTCCAACGGGTTGTTAAGCACACACGGCCGAAGTGTCGAAGCACCATTGGTCGTGCTCCATGACAAAATCTTAATTCCCATGATGACAAGACCATCTGCACGCATACACGAGCGGGTTCAGTGAAGCTCAATAAACAAAAACAACTTTAGTATATAAAATATAAGGCAATAAATACAACTCGAGAACAAAAAATGAAAATAAACTCAGAAGGAAAGTCCTTTCTGAGTATACAAGTAAGGAATAAAAATGTAGAAGTAATAAGATGAAAGAAAATAAATCAAGTATCGGTGCCGAGCTTTGGCTCCTCTGATGATGCAAGTGCTAGATCGAAGGGTACTGGTGGAGGTGGCGATGGTGATGTCGGAGGGGCCTGAGGAGTCCTCGGCCGCAAGACAAAAGCATTATTAACAAGTTTCATCGATTAAACTCAAGAATTGGAGAAGAAAACAAAAGATAGGGCTTAGCGACGAGTTGAGATTGAAAACCTTGAATCAGTCGGAAAACCAACTAAAAATTCTTCCAAATCGACAATGCGAGGTCTGGAAACGATGTGAGAGTGCTCTCAGATGAATGTAGAATGTTAGGATGAGGAGGAATGTCGATCTTTTAAAAGGAACTCATGCCTCTTGGTGTTTTTGTACATCCATGCACGGGCGCTGCGAAATTACCTCACGCGATCGCCTCCACGGGGGAGAGCACAGGCGTGGCACGTATGCCCCTGTGCGCTCTCGTTATAACACTTAACCCTCTAAAAGCAACCACACAGGCGTCATGGAAAATACCCACTCCCGTGTGCCTGACCCACTATGGCAGCCGTACGCCCCTATGGCTTCTTTGCCCAAGACAGAAAAATCGCTAAGTGTTTCGCACGCGGGTGTGCAGAAAATACCCAACTCTGCAGTGCGCCGATACACGAGGGCAGTCTGCGACGCCCTATGGCTTCTGCTGCTGAAAGCGAGAAGAGTCGCTAAGTGTCTCGCATGCCCGTGCGAAATTCACAAGCCCGTGACATTTTCCTTGATGCCTTATAAACTCTCTGATGCTCGAGAAAATTTCTAAACATGTTTACACACTCAGAGCCTGCCTTATTATGCAAACTACACCAACAAAAACATGAGAGATAGCTCAGACGACCAAAACTTCGCTAAATACACATCAAAACGCATGATGAAATTAAAACCCACAATAAAATCACAGCAAAAGCATCTAAAAATCAAGACACCAACAATCAACATTTTATTCATGCAAATACTAAACTACTAACTAAGAAAAACAAGTAAACATTTGGGTTTGTCTCCCAAGAAGCACTTGTTTTACGTCACTAAGCTTGATGTACCTTGTCTTACTTGACGGGGTTCATAAATGAAGGTTGCTCTCTTACCCATAGCTTAAAAAGCATAATGAACAAAGTCTCTGAAGGTAGAGGGGGAGTTATCGGGCTTGGGATCACCTAGCAATGGTGCATCCAATTTGTTCCGTTCAAGCGCGTCTCTAACAGCCTTGGAGTGTTTCCAATGGTGTCTCCTCACCCTCTTCGTCTTCCAGAGCGCCTTCTTGAGATCCGCAGTAGATGTACTTCTTCAATCGAACCAAGCATCATAACTTCTTCATTTTCCACCTCTTGGTCGAACAAAACCCTCAGTACGGATCCGGATTAAATATTCCCCGCATGTATTCATCAACAATCTCATTAGTAGTGTCTAGAAAAATATAAAGTATCATCGAAATCAAGAGAATGTCCCGCATGGCTTCATATAAAAGCGGTATGTCAATTTGTCATCTCCAACTCTCAATATTAGCTCCCCGCAGTCCATGTCAATCAATAACTATGTAAGTCCACAAGAATGGTCTCCCAAGTATTAAAGGTACATCCGCATCCTCATTGACGTCTAGCACCATAAAATCTACAGGAAAAATGTACTTATTCACCTTGACAAGCACATTTTCGATGATACCCCTCGGATGTCTCACCGTTCGATCCGCCAATTGCAAATTCATCCGACTGGGTCTAGGCTTTGCCCAAGCCTAGCTTCAGAAAAGAAGGTGTATGGCATGGTGTTGATATCGGCCCCTAAGTCCGCCAATGCCATTTCTTCACCCAAATTGCCAATATCTCACGGAATTATAAAGCTTCCCAGGTCTTTCTTCTTGTTCGGCATGTTCTTTTGCAATACCGCTGAGCAAGATGCATCCAAGATCACTGAAGTACTCTCCTCCAACTTCCTATTGTTAGTCAACAAGTCCTTCAAGAATTTTGCATACTTAGCATTTGGGCCAATGCCTCAACCAAAGGAATATTGATGTCGAGTTGCATGAACAAACTCGGGAGAACTTCTTGTACTTTGTTCATCCCCTTGGTCGTTCTTCAATCTAGAGGGATAAAGGGATTCTTGGCTTGAAAGGTGGGGTGCCAACTCCTTCTCTTTGTTTACTTCTTCCTCAACCTCTATAACCTCTTGTACGTGTTTTATGGGCCTCTCACTCGAAGCCTACCTTCAACTTCATGACAACTTCTCAAAGTGATCGCCTTCATATGCTCTCTAGGATTGGTCTCGGTATTACTCAGCAAGCTTCATTGAGGCCTTTCGATAGAGAACTTCGCAATCTACCCCACTTGATTTTCAAGATTGTGCAAAGAGGCGGTGTGGTCGTGAAGTGTAGCCTCGACTGATTGAAACCATGTATCCGCGATTGCGCAAAACCTAGTCGAAGGCCTACTCCAAATCGGTCATTCGGGTCTCCGATAAGTGCTTTAGTGTGATATGAATGCGAAGCATTCTTTCATTATGTTAACCATTACATTTCTCCTGGTTTTTACACTAATATGTGTGTTTTTATGTTACATTTATGCGGTGTAGGGTTGTGAGGCCGATTATGAAGGAAAAGAAGCCAATGTGGATCATAATGCACCGATTTTAGAGGAAATCTTGCTAAGGTTAAAAAGGTGAAGACATAGGTCGGGTGTGAGATGCTAGAGTGTGTGCCAACCTCCTCGTATTTGAGTAACCACTAACCATTTGGAGGCACAAGGGCAGATCGACTTAAGTATTCTGACTTATGCATATAGAATAATATCTCCACCAACTTTTTCCATCATTGAAGAAGTAAAAGCGATCCACGATGTGAACGCGTGTGCCCGCTTTGCATTACCTCGATGAAAGTATGGATTTGGGAAGTATTTTAGGCTGGACACTGTAGCAACATCTGCAGGGAAAGCATCAGTAGAGATTGTTCACACTGGCGAGTAAGTTGCAGTAGAGTAGAATCAACACGCGGTGTAGAAAAATCCACACGGACATCGATAGGGGCGTGGATCCCCGATTCCAGCTCTATTTAAAGTCGATTCAGCCCCGATTTCAAAGATTCTTTTTCCATCTTTTGCCCAACTTGGGAGAGGGCTTGACTAGGGCTCGAGAGGTATTGGCTATGGTTTTGGAGAGGTTCTACCTGCCCAACATCGCTCATCTCTTTGGAAGAAGGTTGGTAGGGAGCTTCACGAGGTGTATCCTATACCCGGATAAGGGGATCTTTGGACGATCGAGTTGAGGACTTTCCATAAGACCATCGACATGACTATCGAGGGGGTTTTCTATTGATTCATTGCTTTTATATTCTATTTCTTTGATTGTACTTAGCTCCATGGAGAGCTAAACCACTAGTGGGTACTTGGGTATTTATGAACCCTAGGATGTATTCATTTCTTTGAATCTCTTTATTATGCTTTCAATGAATTGATGTTTATTAAGAGTTCCAACTTTGAATGCTTGGTTGTGTGAATACTCCCTAGAGTGACACTAGGGTTGAGAGTTCTTGTTGGTAACCTTGTGAGTGAGTGACACACCACGAGTGTTAGACAAAGCTAGGTTGGTGAGGGTTGAGATGGTGAGTCGAGAGGCATGGGAGCTCCCTTTCCCCTCCGATGTGTTAGATTCTACTCGTTCCTCAAGTTCTTTGCAAACCTACAATAGAGTGAATGGTCTAAGGGATGACCATCCGCTGGGGCTTAGTTGTGGGTGCAACGGATTGAAGCGCAGAAGTGATCTTAGTATCTAGGGCTCAATTGTGGTTAGGGACCTTCCACCTGGACCAAAGGGTTAGATCTACAATTAGGAAGAGATTTATCACTTGGAATCCCTAGAACTTATTGCAATTCTATGCGAGTGTGAGGTTGAGAGGTTATTCAATCTCTCCTCCGGGACTTGCATTGATTAGAAGCATAATAGAGGTTCTTGCACTTGAAATGATTGTTCTAGGTGGAGCAATATCCGGGTACCCCATCTTTTATCGATCTGTCTTACCGCCTCCTTTACTTGTGCTCTCTTACTTGTTGTTTTTTACTTTTTGAAAAATTGAATCATTGTCACACATATCACTATTCATCTTTCACATAGCTAAGAAGCGAATTAAGTGTTTTTATTCCCTACTCCTTGTGGATACGATACCCGCTCATCCGGGATTATTACTCGACAAACCCGTCGCACTTCATGGATATACGCTAAAGAGGACCTTGTCGATCTCAAACTTGAAACTCAATTTTTCCATGTTTGGGGCTTGTTGTTGTTGGAAACCCGTGGCCCCATGGCCTTTTTGTTGACCTTTTGGTTGCTCTACAAAAAAATTTGGGATGATTCTTCCAACCTGCATTGTAGGTGTTTCTATATGGATTCCATTGGTTCCTTATTTCATTACCCACAAAATCGGCATTCTCAACCGAAGATGCATCAGCAATAGAGATCGGGAAAACGGAGGAAGCATGTCCTCCACCACACCCAGTGCATGTAATCACGACCGCCACTCTATTCGAAGTTATAAGATCTAACTTCCTACTCAATGATTTCACTTGAGCTGTCAATGAAGTTACTCGTGATCTATCTCTATGGAGCCCGGCCACCTTTTTCTTCTCCCTAGCATTCCATTGGTAGCTATTTAACCCCATTTCTTCAATTAGTTGACGGGCCTTACCAGGGATTATGCTACCTAAGGTAACTTCTGCTGACGCATCCAAGAGTTTCCTTGTACTCAGATTCAACCCGTTATAAAAAGGTCTCGAACAATCATCCACTCGGGGAATCCGTGTTACGGGCACTTTCTCGTGGGAGCTCCTTGAACTTTTCCCACATCTCAAATAGAGACTCCAATTCGACTCAGTACTAAAGAATCGAGATCTCATTCCTAAGCTTTTACTGATTTTTTTCTGGGAGAGAAATAACGGCCCGAAAAAGCTTCTACCAACTCCTCCCATTTGGTAATTGATTCTCTAAGCAATTCGCACAGCTCAACTTGATGGCATCATCCGTCACCCCGTTTATCTTAAGCATATCACACACCTCGAAAAAGTTCTCTATATGACTGTTTGGATCCTCATTAGCCAAACTATTGAACTGTGTGGATTGTGGCAACATGTGGATGAATGGCAGCTTTAGCTCAAAGTTCTGAGCTATAATCGGGGATGCACAATACTCGATTGTGTGCGCAATACGGAAGGTCTGGCATAATTGGATAATATCTGCTGTTGCTCATTCTATTCTGCCATGTTTTCAGATTCTTCTACATCCAAATTAGCTAGATTAGATGGTTCTTGCACAGGTTCTTTCCCTTTTCTTCTAAGCGTACGTTCAAGCTCGGAATCTCTTTCAATAAATATTGATGTGTTCCCTCGGGTCATAACCTGGAGCTACACTAAAAAGATAGAAAAAAAATCAGAACGATAATAGAATAAGAAGAAATAAACTAGAATGAATAAATGAATAGCTAGGAAAATAAAATGCAAAGTATCTCTAAACGCCTACTCCCCGGCAATGTCACCAAAAACTTGACAACGCCCCTTGCGTATCTCCCACAAGTGCATGGGTTTGCCAAAGTAATAAAATTCCAGATGAGTTGGGTATCGTGTCCACAGGGAGTAAGGAATAAAAACACTTAAATTGTTTCTTAACTAAGTGAAAGATGAATAGTGATATGTGTGACAAGATGTGAAATAACAAAAGTAAAAGAACAAGAAAGAGAGCATAAGTAAAGGGAGAAGGTAAGGCAATCGATATAAATGGGGTATGAGGATATTTTTTCCACCTAGGACAATCATTTCAAGTGCAAAAACCCTATTATACTTTCTAACTCGATGCAATAATGAGTCGTGGAGATCCTTAAATACATGTTCCCAAATCTAAGGTCAACCATGCTCTAACTCTATACATGTCCCGGAGGAGAAATTGAATAACCTCTCAACCCTCGGACTCAGTATAGAATTGCAATGAGTTCTAGGGATTCCTAAATGTAGACCCTAACCCTTGGTCCGAGTGGAAGGTTCTAGCCACAATTAGCCCTAGGTGCTAAAATCACTTCAACACTTCACTCCGCTGCACTCGTAACTAAGCCCCAACGGAAGGTCATCCTTTAGCCCATTCATTCTACTATGATTGCAAAAGAACTTGAGGAAATGGAGGTAGAAAAATCACACCAGAGGAGAAAGGGGACGCTCCGCTACCTCTCAACTCACCCTCTCAACCCTCTCCAGTCTAGATTTGTCTAACTCTCATGGTGTGTCACTCACTCACAACGGTTACCAACAAGAACTCTCAACCCTAGTGTCACTCTAAGGGAGTATTCATACAATCAAGCATTGAATATTGGAACTCAAATAAAACATCAATTGAGGGTTTAGCTCTCCATAGATACCCAAGTACCCACTAGGGAGTTTAGCTCTCCATAGAGCTAATTACAATCAATGAAATCAAATGTAAAAGCAAAGAATCCATGAAAAACCCCTCGATAGTCATGGCGATGGTCTTGTGGAGAGTCCTCTACTCGTCCAAGGGTTCCTTTGTCCGGCCTAGGATACACCTCGTCAGAATAGTGCCGACGAAAGCTCTCCCACTAACCTTCTTCCAAACCGAGCATGATGTCAGAGCCGTAGAACCTCTCTAACTCCCTAGCCAATAACTTTCAAAACATTAGTTTAAGTTCTCTCTAAAGTTGGGGAAAAGATGGAGAAAATAATGCTTTTGAACTGAGGGCATGAATCGGCTTTTAAAGAGTCTGGAATCGGCAACCACACGCCCGGCTTGCCGCCCTATGGATTTTTCACAAGGGCGTGTGGAATTAACGCACGCCGTGTGGACTCTCTATTTTCATCCTTCTTCTGCCAACTGTGAACAGTACCTGCTACAGTGTTTTACTACAGTGCCCTGCTACGGTACCGGCCCAAAATACTCCCGAATCCATTCTTTCATCGAGGTAACATAAACGGGCACACATTTACATCGTAGATCGCTTTGCTTCTTCAATAACGGACATGTTGGTGGAGATCTTTCTATACATGCATAAGCCGGAATGCTTGAATGTGACTACCATTATGTCCCTTCAAATCATTGTGCTAACTTGAATACGAGGAGGTTGGCACACATTCCCGCATTTCGAATCTGACTTATGTCTTCGCGTTTAAACCTTTTCAATATTTCCTCCAATTGGTGCATTTACGATATACATTGGCTTCTTTCTCTAATATTCGGCCTCACAACCCTATCTACATGAACGTAACATAAATACACATATATTAGCATTAAAACCCAATAAAAGTAATGCTCATCATAAGGAAATAACACTTCGCATTCTTATCGCACAAGCACTTATCATTCACCTTTCTGGTGGACTTTGTCACCGTAGATGTAGAAGAGAAGATGGAATGCCTCTACTTGGGATGACCATTCTTAACAACTTCAAAGGCCTTTATTAATGTGAAGAATGGTCGAATGGTACTTTGTGTATGAGTGGAAGAGATCACTTTCAAATTCCGGGAGTCTATGAGACATACTATGGATTTTGATGATACATATTATTATCTCAATATGGTTGATGATTTTGTTTTTTTATATGTGAGATAAGTGCCTCAGTAGACATATTCCTCTATATGTTTTTCATGCATTGAGCATCATTTTTTACCGTGGATTATGTCTCATAAAGTGTATTTGGTGCTCTTTTGTACAATTAGGTTGTAAATGCCTTGAAGGATGAAAAAGAAAGCAAAGATAGATTATGAAGACATATTTTGGGAGTTTTTGTGAAACATAAGGATCAAGACACAAGATGAGGTCCTGTACATGGAGGTGTATGCCAACTTCCAAGAGAATTCTAGCCAATTTATGAGTTGGAAGGGCACAAAGGCAGTCACATCCCCATGCCCTTACTTGTGTGAAAAATTTAAAAGTTACCCAATGATGATTTGATGATGAAAAAGTCTTTTAACTTACCATGTAGACGTGTACTCGACCATGTGGCCTCAAAAGAAGAGTTTGTGTCGCGTTTATGTAGACTACCTCAACAAAAATATCAGTAACGATATTGTATTAAAAACACTATTTATGTAACCCCGTGAAAATTATCACGCGTCGCTTTGCAGGAATTTCTCAGAGCTCACACGGATGCGTGAAATCTCACATGCGGTCACATAGAGCTGCACGTGATAGATGAGGTTTATGACTATAAATAACCCTTTTTGCCCAATTTTTGGGGACTTTTTGCTAGCATTTGAAAGGAGAAGTGGCTAGGGTTTGAAGAGGAGGTCTTTGGTGAATTTGGGGGCATTCTTCACCAACTATTATAGATCCTTTCTCCTTCATAACATCAAGAAAGCCTTTAGCAACCTAGCTTGTAGGACGGATCCTTCAAGAAGTTGAGCGAGCCATCAAGGCAATCATCACGAATTCAAGGGGCTTTTATTCCATGGTTTTCATTGTTTTGCATTGCATTATTCTTTGTTTTGTAACTTGCCCCATAGAGGGCTAAACCCCAGTAGGTATTTGGGCATATGAACCCAAGGATTTTATCTTTTGTATTGACTTACTTTATGTTTTCTATTAAGTCCAAGTTTATTTGAGTTTTAATCTTGTTTTCTCATTGCTTGCATGTCATAGTGATCTTTGTAATTGATTGGTAATGCATGATTTGTTACCTTGGTGAGATAGAGGTTTCTGACAACGCCCTTTTGCTTGTGTACTCCCAAGTGCCAGGGTTTGTTAAAGTAATAATACCTCGATGAGTGGGTAATCTAATCCATAGGGAATACTGATCGAAACACGAAGATTACTATTTAACTAGAACGAGGACAAAATTAATAGTGATGTGAATAAGAATCAATGCAAATAGAAATAAGAAAAGAATAAGGAGGCACAAATAAAAGATAGGAGAGGCAATCAACGATAAATGGGACACCCGGACGTTGCTCACCCTAGGACTATTGTTTCAAATGAAAGACCAATCATTATGCTTCTTAACTAATGTATAATGAGTCTTGGAAATTCTTAAACACATGGTCCCAAAACTTAAGGTCAACTGTGACTAACCCTATACTATGCCCCAGTGGACAAATCTCTCAGTCTCGACACCTCATACTATTTGGTTTCTTTAGGCTCTAGAAATTCCAAGTGATAAACCCTATTCCCTAAAATAGATCTAACTCTTTGGTCCAAGCGAAAGACCTCTAGTCACAATTAAGCCCCAGATACTAAGGATTACTTCAATGCTTCACTCTATCACTTATGTAACTAAGCCCCAGTGGAGTTCGTCTCTTAGCACTTCATTTAATTGTGACCACAAAAAACTCTTGGAATGTGGAGGTAGGATAAATCACACTGGAGGGGAAAGTGGTCGTTCCTCTATCTCTCGACTCACCTTCTCAACCATCGCCAATCTAGCATTGTCTAACCCTCATGGTGTGTCACTCATCTACAAGGATTACCAAAATTGATTCTCAACCCTTGTGTCACTCTAAGAGAAAATCAACTGAACAAGCATTCAAGATTGGAACTCAATTAAAATATCAATTAAAGAAAGAACAATAAAAAGTCAAAGAAACAACATCATCCTAGGGTTTACAAATCCAAGTACCCACTAGGGGTTTAGCTCTCCATGGAGAAAAATACAAACAATAATGAAATCAAAAGTAAAAATATTCAATGCATGAATAAAACCCCCTTGGTGTTCGTGTCGATGGTCTTGTGGAGTGGTCACGTCTTCTCCAAAAGTCCCATCATCAAGCCTAGGGCACATCTCGCCGGATCGGTGCTGACAAAAACTCCCACAATACCTCTTTTAAAGGAAATACGATGTCAAAGGGCAGTAAAGCCCCTCTAAAAACATGCCGAAAAGCCCTCCGAACCCTAACCACGGGTGCGTCCAAAGGTGTGAAAAGATAGCCAAAAGATAGAAATGAAAGATTCTCGAAATTGTCTTTCGAAAATCGCAACTTAAATAGGGCTGGAATCGAGCATCCACATGGGCATATGGAATTTCCATACTCAAGTGTGAATCTCTAGGAAATCTATTTTCACGTGCCCTATGAATAGTAACTACTACATTGGTTTTGCTATAGTACCCCTGCTGATACTCTACCAAAATACTCCCGAATCGACACTCTTCATCGAGGCAAAATAAAGCGGGCACACGTCTACACTGTAGATTGCATTGCATCTTCAAATAAAAGCACATTTGATGACAACCTTACTAGCTTTGCACAAATTGGAAAACATGAGTGTGACTGCTTTTGTGCCTCTCCAATTTGCATATTTTCTTGAACATAATGGGGGTTGGCACACACTCACATGTCTTTGAGCACAACTTGTATCTTCATGTTTGTTCACTCCAAGATTTCATCAACCAAGTGCACTCGCAATCTACTTTGCCTTCTTTTTTCTATATTTGTCTCCACAACCCTACATCCACAAAAGAACACAAATACATATCTATTAGTGATAAAATTTGAGAAAGTAATGCTCATTGTAAGAAAATAATACTTCGTATTACTAATACACAAGAACTTATCAAAGTCCCCCACACTTAAGCTTTTGCTTTTCCTCAAGCAAAAATAAAACATTGAAGCATAGAAGAAGGAAATAATGAAAGTGTTTGGCCTTAGGTTCACCAAAACATGCAAGGGAATCATTCTACAAGTAGGGAAAATTTTAACACCGAATACAAAAAATCAATGCTCTAGCTAAAAACTTGAATAAAATAGGACAACAAACCCAATGTCATGTAAGTGTGTGTAAACTAGTTCAAGTCAACCCAACATATACTCCTAAAAGTTATAAGCATAAGGGACTTATTTATATACAAAACAAAGCAAAGAGACGGTAGTAGCTTCACACATCCTCTAAGGTAGCCCTTTCCAAAGCCGCCGCTAAGGTGGCTTTCATACTTTCGAGGTGGTAGCTCTTTCTACCAGGGTAGTAGCTATCACTCATCCCATGAGATAGCTCTTTCTCTCATTAGGGCATAACTAGTATCTGTCATATGAGACTAGCTTCATACTTCATAGGTGGTAGCTCTTTCCACCACCAATGTACAAACAAAACAAGTATATATATATATATATATATATTTCTCTTTTCATTCAACCATTTTTTTCAAAGAAACTAAAGCAACAAAAAAACTACAACTAGTCAATTAATCATTGAACTTGAGTTTCTACAAGGTTTAATGAGCGAGTAGTGCAACAAGTGTCAATCGGGCAAAAATTCCTAAAAATCCAAGTAAAAACTAGAGCATGAGAAAATTCCATGTTAAAATTCTCCTAAACTTAAGAATACAACCATTGCAGCTAAGATGAACAACCATTGGCTACATGAGCATGTATTTTCAGTTAAAACTTGTGTAAAGAACATGTGTAATGTGAACTCCCCCCTCCCCACACTCAAGATGTACATTGCTCTCAATGTACGCATGTAAGCACAATAGGATATAAATCAATCAAAAGCAAATGTGGAGTGGGCAATTGAAACAATACTCCCCTAAACTCCAAATGGTATATTTGATGAAGCTATATTCAGTGAGAGTTGAGTCCCAATGGGTTGTAGAGAACACATGGCCATAAGACCATGTCAATGACTACTCCTCAAATTCCAAACTCACAAGACCGTTCAGTGAAGCTCAACAAAAACAAAAACAAGCTCGAGTATATAAAGATAAAGCAATGAAATACAATTCAAGACAATGAAAATAAAAGATAAACTCAAAAGGAAGATCCTTTCTGAATAGTACAAGTCCAAAATATAATGCGAGTAAAAATACAAGAAATGAAAAGAAAGGAAACTAAAGATACCTCAAGCGTCAGTATCGTTGGCTGTCGGCTTTGCTGCTACTATTGGTACTACTAGTGATCTTTGGTGGATCTATCGATGCTACTACTAGTGATGGTGGTGTTGGAGATACACGAAGTGCGGGTCTCATCACAAAGGGAGATATCTCGTCTTGCTCGAGGATCTGCTATATGATGTCGAGATGCGCCATAACCTCCATGTGGTTCGCAGCCTGTGTGATGTGAACCTTAGCTATCTCATCTCATAGCACGCCTATAGCACTCTTGAGCCTCTCAAAAATGATCAAAGGCTCGAGGGCAGAAGAAAACATGCACCTTTGGAGGTGGCTCTTGTGCTCTGAGGGGCTCCTTTATCTCCATCTGCTCAGGCTAGGGCTCGGCACCTACTAAGACCTCTTTGCTTTGACTGGCTACAGTGCGGGCATGTTCAACGCATACACCCCATCTCTATTTTTGCGGATCATACCCATCAGTCTCATGGTCTCTAAGCCAAGAGAAGATGGTACAATCATCTTCTAGGCCCCTCTAATCACGTCCACTAGACCTATCCCAATTATGAGTCTAGTGATGTATGGGCCTGAGAAGATCACCCCACTCTGCATACTACCCACGATACCTCAAATGCTTCACTAGGATATGTCCTAGATGAGTGGCATGCTCTTCACCATCGGTAGAGGGTACAGACAACTCCCTCTCGGCTCATACGCAGTGCTCTTGTCACCACAGTCGTTCACTGACTTACTCAGACTGGCATGAATGTAGCGATAAGCAGGTCAAGAAAGACACGTTGCCATGGACACCATGGGCTCACTCATCGTCCTTGTCTACATAGTGCTACTGCATCGTGTTGTGGTATCAAAAGTGCCGAGGGGTAGTCTATAGCAAGCTGCTCGTACTCCTCTGTAGCATTAAAGTCCTCATCGTATAATCCAAACCGGATCGAAAACTATGTAACACTCATACTATGGTGTGTCCGAATGCTCTGAACTGAATGACATCTATACTATCAAAGCTACTATAGGAACGATCAAACTCAAAAGAAGCAAGAATCTCCAGAGTCAATGTACGGATCGCCGGTTCCCGTATAGACAACAACCATCCCTAACTACCCACTTCAAGCATCTCCTCAATATCATCTGCCATATCATCAGCCAACTGAACTCTCTAAGTGCACTCAGGTGCAATAATCGAGTCTGTTTGAACTTGAGTTTTCTATAGTCGCTCAAACCGGGCCGGTGCTCAGAGTATCGCGAACTCGATCTATTCGAGCTCGGGTGAAGTTTTGCAAGGATAACATTGTATTTCAAACACATCAAGTTTTGTAATGACATAAGCAATCACAACTATGGTAATCCATACACCGAGTTTTACCAAGGCAACTGTGCACAATCTAATACATCAAGTTATGTAACACAAGATTAAACACATGAATCTAAGAAAACTCCATAGATATTTAAAAACAAGTAGTCAAAAGCATACAAAGCGTCATAGTTCATGTCTTTGGGGTATCGTGGATGAGTTAGCCGCTCATGGGTGGGTATAAAAAGGAAGAGAAGATAAAGAACTAAACAAAAGAAGACATGACTCTCTCCTTCTCATGATGATCTTCCCTAATTGAGCTCCGATATGCTAACACCACTTCCTAGTACCTCCAACTCATCCTTGATCCCTTAGAAGGTGTGGTGAATCGATCTTGGCTCACATCAAAGTCCACACGGTGGAGAGAGGTCCCCAGAACAAAGATGATAGTGAAACACTAGAATCTGGGTTAAAAAGGATGATCTCGAGGGCTCGACATAGGCTAAGCATGGTCGTGCTCAGACCGTGCTTTCTCGGTTAGGATTTTGAGTGAATCGGCTAAGTATACGCTTGGATTTTCTAGTGGAAGAGACACGGTCATGCTCGCTCATGCTTGCATAGCGTGATCGTACTAGGAGCAAGCAAAGCATGCTTCTCCTATTGAGCATAAAATACCCCAAGCCTGAAATAATCAGGGGGAGGAGCACACTCGTACTCCAACCATGTTAGCCTAAAATCATCCTCCTATTGAGCTTTCACTGGGCGATCCTTCAGGTAGAGATAATCAGTAGGACACAGCACGATTACACTCTACCCGTGCTGAGCTTGAACACTTAGCCATATTTTCCATTCTTCACATGTTTGGCTATAAAATTCACACCTAATTGCTTCGAGCCCTTAAGTTCTGCATCAATAACATGTATACCCAGAATAGCACTGAATATAGACAAAGTTTTGCTAAAAGACAAGAAAATGAAGGGATTATGGGTAAGTAAACATGATATGAAATGTATTCTCACAAGTGCACGAGGTCGTCATGTAATACCTCTCATGCAAGTGCAAGAGGGCCATATTCCTAGGGCCCGAGAAGCTACTCTTACTTCCTCTTCATGTGTTGTCTAGCCTACGGATTCAAGTGATGTGTTCTAAACTACAAAGAAATAAAAAGAACTATAAATAAGTGTTTAGGATGGGGGAAAATCAGGGGAAGGAATCAAGAGATGAAGGTGGTCACAGATGTGGATCTCCTTGAGGCTACTAAAGTGAGAAGGAAGCTACAACTATTATGTAAATGGTGTTTTGGACTGAGAGAATCCTAAGATAGGTCAACTATAGTAAAGTTGTGACAGTAAACTACTCTTCAGCTACCTTGTGGCCGTTTTTACAGCCATGAGATTGCCCATGAGGATTTCCAAACTTAGCATTTTGCTTCATGCCTTTGTGCTACAAGATGCTACGTTGATGCTATAGTACTCGGACCATAAAACACCATTTTTTATGTCAATTTCTTCCTGAATTCCATTGGCAAGCTCCTCTAGGCTTATTTGATGTTTGTAATATGAAAAAAACTGATTAAACCATAAAAAGGGCATCGGATCATATAAATATACATAAATAGTACACAATATGTATGTATAAATGCATACATTTAGGCGTTTATCAGTTTAGTCAAATGATCAAAGATATAATTTGATTAACTAATGCATGAGTAAATGAATGTCACAAACAAGTAAGCAAGAGTAAAATAAACGGAAGTCTCAACCAATGAAAATGAGGTATTGATGTGCTCCCCGCAAGTGTACAGGATTGCAAAGTAATACCTCGTGTAAAGACACGAGGATAGTATTCCTCGGGGGTTATGGACCTACTATTACTCCTTCATCCCCTTCTATCTAGCCTAACATCTTAAGCATAGAGCTATACTCTAGTAGATGTGAGAGAATAAACATGATACTGACTATATGAGTTAAAGAATAAAAGCAAGATGATTGCAAGAGCTACAATGGAATGCAAAGTCATATGGATGTGGATCCCCTTGAGGGGTTATCATGGTACATGGATGAACAATAAAAAGATAGCAAGGGTGATTTAGTCCGAGGGATCTTAAAGATTAGATCAACACCAATTTCTCATCGATTGAAACATAATCCCATTCAAAATGTTGATTGGAATCTCCTAACCAACATCCCTACTATTGCATTAAGTACAAGAAGATCCCAAGATAAGGGTACACTTACATTAAGTTTACCTATATAGATCGGAGGGCCACCGACTTCTACTTTCGGTGCATGTCGATACAAGCAAACCCCTTTTAGTTCATTAATGATCTAATACACGTGATTAGGTCACAACATATATCTATAACTCAATAAAGAACTACAGATCTCTTCATTGAGTAGTTCTTGGCATGAAGAGAAATGAACTAAATCTTAAATCAACCCAAGAATTTTAATTAAATAAAAATCATCCAAAATACATGATGAACCCCCACAAGTTTCACCAACATCCAGTGGCCTTGGGGGTCTAGTGTGCCATCATACAAATAATAACAACAAAATCAAGAAAAAGCATAGAATGATATCATAGATGACACTCCTAGTCAAAATGATGAAGAAGGAGATGGAGATCCAACTAAATGACACTTCCCCATCCAAGAAGTGCCGAATGGCCTTCCCCTAGTCAAAGACTACTTCTCGGTCCTTGATCCTTCCTTCCTTGATGATAGATCTCTCCTTTGATGATGATGTTCTTGCCTCCTTCTCTAGCCCTAGAATGTCGCCTCCAAGAGATTTCTTCGTTCTTCTTCTTCTCTTCTCCTAGTGGTGGCTAAAAGACCCCTTTTCTTGCCCTGAAAATGTGCTTTTATACGCCTAGGATATACAGGCCATATGAGGGTCGTATGGGGCGCGAATTATACTCAAAACTTGAATAAATTATGATTTGACAGGGCCCATACGGCCTTCATGCGGCCCATATGGAGGCCACGTGAGTTAGGCAAAACTCTCTATCTCCAAAAACCTGCAGGTGTTATAGTGTCTGATACAGTAAAACTGCTACAGTACGTTTGCTATAGTTAATACACTACAACACTCCAGCTATAGTAATATGCTATAGTAAATATACTATAGTACTGCGAGACTTGGTTTTCTTCATTTTCTACCCTAATCATATGCTCATGTCCTCCGTGGTTTCTCCATGCCCTACAAAGCAAATACCACTCGATTAAGCATAAAACGGGCATCGGTTCCTAGGAAAATACATGCTAAGTGTATAAGATACATATAAGAAAATACATACATTTAGACACTTATCAAATATCCCAACTCCTAAGCATTTACTTGTCCCTAAAGCAAACAAATCATGAAAAATAAAGAGAAAGATAAGTTGCTAAATGTACTATCTCTTGCTCAAATGTATCTGAGTTTTAAAAACAATAGATAATGATACTGAGAGATGTTGAGTTACAATCAATAAGCTACAATAAAAAGATCATGTCACACCTATATGTTTGTGTGTAGTGTGTTAATCTTACATCCCATTTGTAGTCTACTGACTTCAATTAGTACAGCTCTAGATGCTAAGCACTCCACATGCAAAGAGTACCTAGTCTTAAAATGCTAAGTGCTACTTCAATGAATAAGTAAGATCGTTCTAACTCTTTAACTTGAAACTAATTCCCTTTTTCTTCTCAGAGTTTCTAGTAGGCTGTCAAAAAGATCACTATGGTTTTTATTTTCATGTATATATAATTTTTTTTTCGAGTCTGATTAACGTAGATTGCACCAAAAATATTTCTAAAATCTTTCTGGAGGATGCACATGCTGGTTAGGCACAAGAGTCGAACAACTACTCGATTACAGTCTACATAGACACATTCATGCTTCATTAGCAGAGAAATACTGGCATAGACTCCTTTTTTTTAATATTTACCCTAGATCACATCTTTAGATTATTCTACATGCCACGGAACTAGGGCTAACTCAATATACTTAGAAGTTCTTAAGAGGTTCAATGAAGGATAGAGACTTAATATTCTTAGGTCAAGTACTCAAAGTTGTGTGTTAAGCATACAAGAGGGTTAGAGTAGTCATGTTGGCTATTCGCAGGGCATCAACTAAAAATTCAGTGCACAAGACAATACTAAAGGTGAAACAAGATTCAATAGAGCATAAAAAGTATGTAACTCACATCAATCATTAATCCATGCTAGAAGAATCTTCACTAATGAATAAAGCCATCATCTATAACACTAGCATGTAAATGGCCCTAATACATGAAATACACCCATCCCCAAAACCTAGTGTTGTAGATTGCCCTCAATGTACACTAATCATGAAGAACAAAGGCAATACATGCAATGAAATAATGAGGAGGATGAAAACAAACTTCCTCGATTCATCTTTTGCAAATGGCAAATGTGTGACCTAAACGCAAAGTATGGTGAGCTATACATGTCGGGTCTGGTCTCCATTGAATGTGGAGTGGCTCACCAAACTTCCCTTAATGCCTGCAAGGTAAAAAGGAATCATCATCATTTCAAAAGAAATTAAATGTGAAGATTATACAGTAGGGAGTAGTCAAATACACATAGTAAAAAAAGTTCTATAAAACGTTGGTAGGTAGTTGCCAACTTATTAGTAGAACAAAGAGAAAACAAATATACTGAAATATAGATAGTAAAAACACACTAAAACTAGAAAAGACAAATGTCCATGCTCAAAATGTCAAACTAGTCATACGCCGGATACTACTGTAGTGGTGATCTTGGTGTGCTTCAAAAAGTGCTACAAAACCTCCAAGGTTTAGTTGAGTGATAGGTAGGATCATCAATTGCAACAAATTCGCCAAACAACCATGTGAAAGTAACTCCATGATTTGTTTATCCATCCCAAGTGTTGCCCAGATACATTCTATGATGAAATGTGCCCAAAAGGTTTTGATCTTCAAAACTTCATACTGTATCCTTGTGATGAGAATGCTTTAAAAGTGGCTTTCTTCGGAGTTGGCATTATGCTTCTTCGATATTTGAGGCATGTTTCTTGATGTTTTAGCATTGCTACAACATAGATAAAATTAATCAAGCTTCAAGGGATCCAAAACAATTCAAAATGTGGTGTAAAAGATGAAAAAAGTGGGGAAAAATATGGAAAATGAGCATGCGGCCGTATGGTCACTATTCATTTTGAAAGAGTTTCCCCCAAAACATAAAATTAAAAACATTTATACATAAAATTCAATGGGAACCCTAATATCATCATTCACAACATCAAAAGTCCGTACAAAATGCTTGAAAACATTCACACAAAAAGCTCCAAGACCAAAATAACAATGAGAAACATATAGCTATGGTATCAAAAACTTTACCGCAAAATCTTGAGAAAACTTGAGGTAAAACCTTTGGCAAACAACTTAGATCTAAGTCCCAATGAGGTAAGGAGGAGTTCTAGAAGAAAAATTGAAGAGATTTGGTTGAGAGTGAAAAATAGGTGATAGACTGAGAAGAAATTCGTGGAAAGAAGGTTGAAATGAAAGATAGATAATGAAAATTAGAAACAGGGCTCTTTAAGGGACCTAAAAGCCCACCTATGGCCTCCATATGCCCATATGGATGCCGCATAGGGTAGTTAAAACCCTCGGGATAGGGTATGCAGCCTCCATATGGGCATATGGAGGCCGTATACTCTAGGCTTTCTTCTTTTTTTTGAATTTTTTCAGCACTAAACACTTGAGTGAACTTAGGTGATGATTTAGGACTCCTCCAAACATGAAAACATGACTTAAAACTTAGATCTAATGCATAGAGCAACCTCAAGAAGAGATTTTTCAACAAAAGCACATGAATAAATAATACCAAAACGCACAAAAACTCATGAAAGCGAAGCAAGCATGGACTTATTCACAAACAATTCGAATAAAGAAAATAACTATGAGAATAGTAAAATGAACACCTAGAATATGAAAAATGAAAAGTAAAAAACCACAATGCTTGGGTTGCCTTCAATAAGCACTTGTTTAATGTCCACGAGCCTAATGTATATTGTCACTTATGTCATGGGGATTCAAAGAGCTCAATGCTACCCCCGGTCATCTTTTGAGGGTCATTGTGGTTGTAGTACAATTTTAATTATTGCCCATTCACTTTAAAAGTACTTTTTTGGTGTGGATTACCTCTACTGCCCCATGTTGGAAGACTTAAGTAACAAAGTAAGGACCTGACTAATATGATTTGGGCTTCTGGAGAATAGTTTTCAACACAGGTTAAATAGCAACACTTGGTCTCCTTTCTTGAAATTGTTTTGGGTACTTGATTTGCCTATCATGGTACTCCTTTACTTTTTCCTTAGCTTTTGAATTCTCATATGCAATGGGCACTCGATTCATCTAGCTCATTTAGTTGTAGCTTCCTCTTGTTACACAAGAGTAGAGTCCAGATTTAGAAATTTAATAACCCAATAAGCTTTATGCTCAAGTTCAATGGGTAAGTGGCGGGGCTTTTTCCATAGAACTAGCCCATAAGAAAGTGGTCCTTATAGTGGTTTTTGTATGCGAGTTCATGTATGCGGTGTCGTCAAATGTTTTTGCCCAATCTCTTCTGTTTTGAGCCATTGTTTTCTCAGGAATTCGCCGTGTCTACATTTGGATACTTCTATGACCACTAGTTTCTGCGGGTGATACTGGTGTGGCCATTTTGTGGTAGACGCCATAGCAGCTTCAAGATATTTACAAATTGAGTATTGGAGAAATGAGGTGCCTCAATCACTAATGGCTGACTCATTGGGCCAAATCTGGAGAACAATTTCTTCAAGAATTTTACCACCGCCCTTGCATCACTTGTTTGTAAGGCTTATACTTCCACCCATTTGGACATATAATCAGCTGCCACAAGAATGAACTTGTATCCATGGGAGATAGGGAATGGTCCCATAAAGTCAATCCCCCACACATCAAAGAAATCAAAGTATCTTGAAATAACGATGGCCAATAAAAACCTACGTCAAGAATCTTCTTTGTTGTTCGATTCGCATTGTAGTAGCCTCCGATGGGTCTTGAATGACAACGTTTCAAGATATGCAGGCCCTCTCGGCGGGAGACACATCTTCGAACAACTTGAGTCCGAACAAACTTTAAACAAAGTAAGATCTTCCCATTTGTAGTTCTTGACATCAGGAAAATCGTTTTTAATAAGTCAACCATTTTCGAGGATGACCCCTCAACCAAATAGTTGGCAGTCGAGAAAACCATGGTGGCTCCTTTTCTTCCATTACCTAAATATTGTACAAGTGTTCTTTAGGGAATGAGTCATTTATGTCTTTTTCTCTTAGAGCTTCCACGTTGGGATTCTCTAAACGGGATAAATGTTCTACTGCAAGGTTCTCTATCCCTCGTTTGTCCTTGATCTCACGATCAAACTCCTTAAGCAACAACAACCACCTAATTAGTCTTGGTTTATTAGCAAGGCTGAATGATCAGTATACACCACCACTTTGGAAAGAACTAAAAAGACCAGAATTTATCAAAAATGAACACCACGGCAAGAAGTTTCTTTTTAGGCATGTAGTGTAATTTTTCGAACTCCCGATCAAAGTTTTTCTTACATAATATATGGGATGGAAATGTTTGTCTTATGCTTTGCCCAAGGACGCACCCACTACAAAATCACTTGCATCACATCGGTTTAAATGGAGATCCCAATCTAGAGCTACCATTATGGGTGCCTTGACTAGCTCCTCCTTGAGTATAATAAAAAGCTCTAATGCAATTATCAAAATGGAACATATTTTTCCAACAACTTTGTCAATGGTATAAAAATTTTGGAGAAATCCTTGATGAATCTTCTATAGAAATCTGCATGTCCCAAAAACTTCTGATGGCTTTCACTGAAGTTGGAGGAGGTAGCTTTTTTATGGTGAAGATCTTTGCTTTGTCTACCTTAATTCCTTCTTTTGAGATTTTCTGACCCAAGACTATCCCTCTTGGACCATGAAATGGCATTTCTCCCAACTTAGCACAAGGGTTAGTTTCCTCACACCGGATGAGAACACACTCTAGATTCTTGAGGGCATAACTTGAATGAGATCACCAAAAAGACGAGAAAAATCATCCATAAACACCTCCATAAAGTCTTCCACCATGTCCTCAAAAATTGTCATCACGCATCTCTGAAAAGTAGCAAGGGCATTGCATAGCCAGGAGCGGCGTATGTTAATAAGCAAATGTTCCCATATAGACATGTGAATGTGTTATTTTCTTGATCTATACGGTGTAATGGGGACTTGGAAATAGCTAGAAAACCCATCTAATATATAGTAATAGAGATTGCCACGCTAGTTGCTCAAGCATTTGGTCAATGAATGGTAATGGGAAATGATCCTTTCGAGTAGCATTATTTAGTTTTCTATAATCAATGCATACACGCCACCCAGTGATCGTTCTGGTTGGAATTAACTCGTTTTTCTCATTGGTGATCACAGTCATTCCCCCCTTTTCTAGGGACCACTTGCACTGGGCTTACCCATTCACTATCGAATATTGGATAGATCATGCCTGCACCGAGAAGCATGATGACTTCAACTCTTACCAATTCCTTCATATTTGTATTTAGTCTTCTTTGAGGTAAGGCTGAAGGTTTATGATCATCCTCCATCAAAATTTTGTGAGTGCAAAAGGACGGATTTATCCCCTTAATGTCAGCTATCTTCCAAGCAATTACTTCCTTGTGCTTTTTTAAGACATTCACTACGTCTTTCTTTTGCTCAACTGTCAGATTTGAATCAATGATAACTGGAAGCTGTGTCCCTTCCCCAAGAAAGCCATATTCAAGGTGTTCAGGTAACTTTTTCTACTCTAATTCAGGTGCTTCTTCTGTTGAGGGTCTCAAACTCTTATTCCTCAGCTTATCACATGATTCTGACTCTTCCTCTTATGTGGATACCGAATTTTCATTTGAACTATCATTTATGTCATACACATGCTACATAACATACTCGGATTTTTCTCCTTGATCTTCTCTTAGTTCAACTATCAGATCCAAATGTTGTATCTACTGTTCCCCCGTGTTCAGTATGGGCAGGTCAGTTCGGATACTAGCCTCTTTTTTTGGTGGAATTCTTCCATAAATCATGTAATCTATGAACATAGTACTACAAGTGTTATCCCTATCTGCTATGATCGAACCTTCCCATGGCTTAAATGTACAAAAAGAATTATCTTAGATGTATGACAAGTGTTGTTGAGGTGGTATCCACTCATGCTAGATATCAGCCATAATCAATTCATTTCCTAGTGCAGAATTCAAATTTGAAATGATGTACCTTTAAAACAATCTATATATAAAAGAAAAAGAATCATTGAGAACAAATGAAAAGGAAAGAAAAGAGTAAATAAATAAATAAGAAAATGGCTAGAGCAATAAGCTAGAAGTTTCCTAGAATTCCTTAAGTTCCTCGGTAGCAATGCCAAAAACTTGATATGCTCCATGCAAGCATAAGAGATCGCCAAGTAATGCCTCGTGTAAAGACACGAGGATCATCTTCCTCGGGGTTAAGGACCTACTATTACTCCTTCATTGCCTACTATCTAGCCTTGCATCTTAAGCTTAATGACATATGATCGACACAAAGTTTGAACACCCGCAAGCGCACGGGGTCGTCAAGTAATAAACCACTCGCGTACGCATGAGTGGGTCATATTCCCAAGGGGCCTGAGGAGCTACTTTACTCACTTCTTACTTGTTGTTTAGCTCACTGATTCCAAGGTGAGAGAAAAGAAGAAAAGAAAGCAAAATGAAAAGCGCGAGAAATTCTAAAGAAGTACGAAACAATCAAAACACAGGAGATGCTCAAGGTTGGAAAACGGTCACAGATTCGGATTCCCGAGGGGGTTACTTAAGTGAGTAAGAAATTGAGTAGTTAAGCACGTGCTAGTTGGACCGAGAAAACCAAAACCTAGGTCAACCCGATGGTCACGGCAATTGACCCCTAACCCGGTGCAAGTGTTGAGCGCGGAATTTCTTCCGCCCAACTTCCCACATGATTGCAAGGAGAATGGCGGTTTTCACAAGTTAGGGTAGAAACACAATTAGTTTTCAACCCTAGGAATGGAGGGGTACAAATACCCGATGGTCACGGCGTATTTATACAATAAACCCTTCCTAGTTTGGTGCAGTCTAGCACTAAGGCAATGATCATGCGACAAAGTGCTACCAAGAATTTGATACAATACTCAATCAAATGTACCAAAACAATCAAGAACACCAAACAAGGATCACAACAAGCCAAACATGCATAAACTACTCAAATAATCCAAAACATCACAAGTTCACCCCCAAAGGTTCACTTACATCCGGTGACCTAGGGGTTTAGCTGTTCATGTTCAATAAAGAAACCAAATAATCCATACAAAAAACCAAAATAAACATGAGGAACACTCCCTCAAATGGTGAAGGCCGAATGATGCAAG
The DNA here is from genome assembly GCF_009730915.1 of Dioscorea cayenensis subsp. rotundata. Lineage (NCBI taxonomy): Eukaryota > Viridiplantae > Streptophyta > Magnoliopsida > Dioscoreales > Dioscoreaceae > Dioscorea > Dioscorea cayenensis. Next base: position 6,268,861 of record NC_052473.1, read on the forward strand.
AATCCCCAGAGAAAACCTTCTGAAGACGATAGTTGGAGGGGTGGCTTCCCGTTGTCTTCAACCTCCTAACAATGTAGCTCCTAGAAGTAGATCCTCCTCGTTCTTGCTCTCCCCGGCAAGAAATGCTCGGATTTCCTCCCTTTTTGCCCTCCTCAAGCTCGGGTTCAAGTGGTGTGGAAGTGGTATTCCAAACCCTAGCCGTCCTTGCCCAAGGAAGATGAAGAATCAAGAAGAAGATCCCCAAAAGATGCCCCTCAAGGCCTTATAAATGCCCAGATCCCGATGGGTAAACGGGTCAGTATACCGGGCGTATGCCGATCCCTCAGGATTTTCAGTTTTCTGCTGAGAAGTCCGTGATGAGCTACAGTAACTACTATAGTAAACCTACTACAATACTGTGCTACAGTAATCCCCGACTCGGAGACGACGTTTCGATGCTGAATTCATCCCCAATCGCGTCGCCGAGTCCCCAGAGCTTCTACTAGGCCTAAAATGTAAAAATAACCCAATTTAGACCAAAAAGGGCATCGATTCAACAAATATTATAAGAATAATACAAAACAAATACATGTGAAATACGTACTTTTAGACATTTATCACCATACATTAGTAAATGTAAGAAAATAAACATGATACGGCTATATGAGTTTAAGAATAAAGCAAGATAATTGCAAGAGCTACAATGGAATGCAAAGGCCTATGGATGTGGATCCCCTTGAGGGGTCATCATGGTAAATGGATGAACAATAAAAGATAGCAAGGGTGATTTAGATCGAGGGATCTTAAGATTAGATCAACCCTAATTTCTCGGTTATTAAACCATAATCTCAAACGAATGTTGCTTGGAATTTCTCCCTAACCAACATCCCTACGATTGCATTAAATACAAGAAGATCCCAAAATAAGGATACACATACCCTAAGTTTACCCTTATAGATCGGAGGGCCACCAACATCTAATTTCTTGGCATGTCGATACAAGAAAACCCCTTTTAGTTCATTAATGATCTAATACACATGAGTAGGTCACAACATACGTGTATAACTCAATAATGAACTACGGACCTCTCCATTGAGAAGTTCTTGGCATGAAGAGCAATGAACTAAATCTTAAATCAACCCAAGAATTGCGACTAAGTAAAAATCATCCAAAATACATGATGAACCCTCCCAAGGTTCACCAACATCCGGTGGCCTTGGAAGTCTAGTGTGCCATCATACAAGTAATAACAACAAAATCAAGAAAAGCATAGAATAAGGTCATAGATGACACTCCCTAGACAAAATGATGAAGAAGGAGATGCAGATATGGTCGAATATCACTTTCTCCTTCAAGAAGTGCCGAATAACGCTTCCCCTAGCTGAAGGCCGCTTCTCGGTCCTTGATCCTTCCTTCCATGATGATAGATCTCTCCCCTTGATGATGATGTCCTTGCTTCCTTCTCTAGCTCTAGAATGTCGCCTCCAAGAGATTTCTTTGTTCTTCTTCTTCTCCTCTCCAAGTGGTGGCTAAAAGACCCTTTTCTTGCCCTGAAAATGTGATTTTATACCCCTTGGGTATACGGGCCATATGGGGGACGTATGGTGCGCGAATTGCACTCAAAACTTGACTAAATTGTGATTTGAGAGGGCCCATACGACCGTCATGCGGCCCATATGGAGGCCACATCAGTTAGGCAAAACTCTCTGTCCCAAAAAACCTATAGGTGCTATAGTGTCTGATACAGCAAAAACTGCTACAGTACTCCTGCTCTAGTGAAACCGCTACAGTACTCTAGCTATAGTAATCTGCTACAGTGAATACACTACAGTAATGCGAGACCTGGTTTTCTTCATTTTCTGCCCTAATCATATCCTCGTATCCTCTGTGGTTTCTCCATTTCCTACAAAGCAAATACCACTCGATTGAGCACAAAACAGGCATCAATTCCTAGGAAAATATATGCTAAGTGTATAAGATACATATAAGAAAATACATACATTTAGACACTTATGAGGTATTCAGGCAATGCTCCTCCAAAGATTCAAACATTAAGAGCAAGATTCTCAAAGTATTCATAAATTGAGTAAGTTAAGTCATGGACATCCAAAGGTTATCTATCCCTTCCTCTAGATCACCGATCCTAGTCCCATACGAGGTCCCAGTAGAAAAATCTCTCAGTATTAACACTTTACACATATGACTACATAATACTCTAGGGATTCCAAACAATGTATATGATTCCTAAGAATAGACCTAGACTTACGTCTAAGTGAAAAGGTCCGTAACCCCCTACGAGGTCCAGGCGGAGAAATCTCTCAATCTCAACACCTCACACCCCTATCTCATGACTCACACTCTCAACCGCTTTCAATCTTGAGGTTCTAGCCCTAATGGAGACCTCTCTCTCACCAAAGTGAATGAATCAATTCAAATTAATCAATCAATAGATGAATAAAACAAGCAAGTATTAAGAAAACAAGATTAAAACTCAACTAAACATTGATTAAAAGGAAAACACAATGTAAATCGATACAAAGAATGGAATCCTACTGTTCACATTCCCAAATACCATCTAGGGTTTAGATCTCCATGGAGTGAGATACAAAATAATATTTAAATGAATAAAACTTTGCAAAAGTCATGGAAAAAAAGCCCTCCTATATTCATGATGATGGCCTTGATGGGTAGTCTCAACGTCTTGATGGATTCCTCTCCGAAGCTAGGGTTGCCGGTGGCTTCCTTAATGCTATGACAGAGGATAAATCAATCAAAGTTGGTGAAGAAACATCCCCAAAGTTACGCAGACCTCTCCTTCAAAACCCAGCTGCCTTGCCTCTTCAAAGCCATGAAAAAGTTAACCCAAAATTAAGCAAAGAGGCCTTAAATAATAAAAAATCGGGCACACGCAGACCTAAAATAGCTCATGAACAGTGCTACCAGAATCTCTTTCTTCCAAGGCCACATGGTCTAGCAAACACTCGTGTGGCAGATCTTGTGGCTTCTTGTGGACTAAGCATCATTGGGAAGGCTCTTGAAGTCTTCACCCAAGCCGAGTGATAAGTTTCTAAATGTGTGTATTTTCTTATATATATTTTATACAATTAGCATGTATTTTATTAGAATTGATGCCCATTTTAAACTTAATCACTTGTTATTTGCTTTGTAGGGCATGAAGAAGCCATGGAGAAAACAAAAACAAGATTTGGGTCGAGAAAGGAGAATACCAGGTTGTGTAGTACTATAGCAGATTTCTATAGTTGAATCACTGCAGTAATTTTTACTATAGAAGTTATTGTAGCACCTGGAGAATTTTTGAGATAGAAACTTTTGCCTAAGTTATGCAGCCTCCATACGGCCTCATAAAGGCCGTATTTCCCCTGGTATTGACCCTGGTATAGAGCATAATGTGGGGTTATAAAGGGGCATAATTAGGGCTAAAAGGGGAGACTTCTTCTTGGCCTTTTAGACCTCCTCTACCACACATTCTTGAGGCCTTCCAGCCATCTTTTATTGACAATCCTTGTGGGAAACGAGTACACATCAACACCAAGTGGGAGAGGAGCAAAGAAGAAGAAGGTCGAGTGAAGATCTAAGCAATTATTGGAAACCATTAGAAGCTCCATCCATTCAATAGGATCAAGATCATATATGGAGTTTTCTTGCTTCTTTATTGTATCTCTTTTCCTTATAATTCATGTAAGTATCTTTCATCATGAAGGATTAACTTATTGTGGCGTTTGGATTTGGATGAAACCTAAGGTTCATCTTGTGTAAAAACCCTAGATATTGTTATTATTTAATTTGATGGTTGTTTAAGATCTCATCTATTGTGCTTTGCATGTCTAGAGCTACAAATGGAGAAATCCATAATTCATTCATGAATTGTATTTGTTGGCGCGAGCGTGCTTATACTAGGTCATACATAGATTGAAAGGAATTACTCATGCCGACACGCCGACAGATTAGATGTTGGTAGCCCTCCAATACTTGGTTTAAGCTGAAGAAAAATAGGTTTACTCTTATTTAGAGATTTCCTTAAACTCATTGCAATCATAGGAGGGTTGATCGAGAAGAAAGTCCAATCACCACCCATATTAGATTAGAGGTTAGCTGCCAAGTGATTGGGGTTAACCTATCTAAGAGATCTCTAGGTCTTAACTACCATAATTACATCTTCAAACCATCCTAGTTTGGGCCTTAATGACAACCCTTGGGGATTCCTTATCTGAGAACCTCCTTCTCATGCTCGGCACTCCCTTGTATATTTATTTATGTGTGCTAGTAACCCGGCCTTCAATTAGTTAGTTTACTTTATTTGTTCCTTTTCTCTTGGATTTGTAGGCTAGATAATAGATGGAAAGTGAGTAATAATACCTCCTTAGCTCCGTGGAATATCACCCCTGTGTTATACACATGGTATTACTTGATGACACCATACACTTATGGGAATCACCACCACCAGGACTTGAAAATATGACTATCTTTGTGCACTTCCAACTTACGAATTAGCTTGAACTCTTTCAGAAGTTGACACACACCCCATGTGTATGAACACAGCTAGTGTCTTGATCCTTGTGTCATGCCAAAGACACTCAAAATGTGCCTTCATGACTTATCTTTGCATCTTTTTTCTCTCTACATGCCTTCATAACTCTAGTTTCACAATAGAACACCAAATTCAATTTATAGACCATAAAATATGATAGAAATGATGCTCAATGCACATAAAACATTTGAAAAAATATGTTTTTTCAAGCACTTATCACCCATTAGGGGAGTCCTAGGAGTATTGCTCGATCCGTCTTAATACTTCTACTGTGTATGAACCCCGATATTCGAAGGCCACCAACCTTTATTCTCCTGCCCTCAGTTACATCCATCTCCTCAGTGATACTTTGACAGTGTATGAAGACAGCACCGGAGTTGTTAGTTGGATGGATTTCAACAATCTACTCAGCATGGTCAATGGCTTCCATCTCCATTTGGGTTATGAGGTCACCCTTGCTCTCCATTATTACGGGGCTGATCCTAGGATTGGAGTCATATTTTCTGGTCCTTACATCACCCTTCTCATCCAGGGGATGGGCCTTCAAGAGGGGTAATAGGTGTGAGTATTGACTGTGTAATACCCTAATCACCATAGTCACACTCTAGGTTATGAGGATGATGCAGTTCATGAGGACAGTGCATGGGACCTAGTACTATTCATAGGTGTTGTTGCTTTTGCTACTCCCTCTATCATGCCAGCTTCTCCTCCATACCCTCTAGCTCCTCACTCTTCCTTTACACCACTAATCCAATCCTCCACCAGCCATGCCACACCGTCAATGAGTTCATCACTCAACCACTGTTGGTTGGGCTAGAACATTATAAGGATCATCGACCACCTCAGCATACAACTGTTACCTTCATTCCTCTCTCAAGCCCCCGCACCGCATCACTTGGGAGTCGATATTATTAATCTAGAGTCAAAGGAGTACGATGCCTTTTACTTAGAGGGTGGAGATGACTCAAAGAGTGAGGGAGGCCCTCAGAGTCGTGATGAGCTACCTAGTGTGATGAGATCCACAAGCACATGGGTCGTCAAGTAATTAACCTTTGACGCAAGCATGAGAGGGTCGTATTCCCTGGGGTCCCAAGAGCTGCTATTACTTTCCCCTAGACGACACTATCTAGTCTACCCAATATAAGTTTAAAAGAAAGTATGAATACTAACAAAAAAGGTAAAACTATAAACAATTGGACTAAGACACACCACATAAACATATAAAGGAAACAATTAACAATGAAAGAGTAAGGTCCTGGGTGGAGATCCCCTCCAGACTATTAAAGCTAGATGGATGCTAGAATTACAAAGCCAATGGTGGTTTTGGGCTAAGAGACATCCAAAAGTAGGCTACCTCGATGGTCTCGGTGATTAACCCCAAATTCCATACAAGTATTGGGTCGAAATTGCTTCCACAAAACTCGAGACTTCATAAATTCTCCATCCTGTTGTGCTACAGTGTTTGTTACAATGCCACTGCATTGTCTAGGGCCCTAAAACGCCATTTTTTGTTACAGATTTCTTTCCAAATGCGTTCTTGGGCTAACCTAGGCTTCATTGTTACCTGTAACACGAATGAAACGAAGTAAACCATAAAAGGGTATCAATTCATCAAAGAATACATGAATAGTGAAAACGTTATACGTATAAAATACATATATTTAGGCGTTTATGTGGTGTTGATGCAATTGGTACTCATGACCCTGATGCCACTGAGTCCGAGTCCGACTGATGCATCACTTTGTTTTTTCCTTCTAGTATTTATTTCCGGTTATTGTACTTTGTTTTATATTTTTGGACTTGTACATTTTGTACAATTAGAAAGGGGAGTCCCCTGCTAAACTCTTTTACTTTCAATGTTTGTTGTTATTTTCGTATAACTTTGTTCATTTTATTTTGAGTTTCTTGAGCTTTACGTGTGTACCCTTCTTGCTTTATAGGATGTATGCCAAATTTGGAATGCGGGAACTGTTCATGTTAAGAGCTGTATCATAACTCTCTGTGGTCCAGGGAAGCCCCTAGCAACTCTCCTTGATTTTATTCAATTGTCTTCTTTGTCATTAGTTTATGTATGCATTGATTACATCGAGGATAATGCAATGTTTAATTGTGAGGGAAGGTTATATTTGTGCTTATTGTGATGATGCATGAATTAGGATGATCTATGATTTATAGTTTAGGGATTATAAGGCTAAGGGTGACAATAGTGTTAGTGTTTATTTTTTTAATTTTATTGTTAGTTGTACTCTTGTCCCAGAAACCTCCTCTTCTTGCACTTTTTCCTAGTTGTGGTTTTACTTGTACCTCGGGAAGGATTTTAGCTTATAGACCAAGATTTCCCTTTTATTAAAAAAAAAAAAAAGCTTTTGAGTTAGTTTGTTAGCTTTGGAAAGTTGGATTCAGGAGAATGGCCTACCGATGTTGTATAAATAGTTGTGTTCAAAAGATGGTAAAAAAAGCTGTCTCCTTAGAAGAGTGAAAGAATCTCTTGAGTAGTCGAATCTTGGACACTACCAATGTTCACTTGATGACCTACCGGGAGAAATAACTACCTCTAGGGTGTATGAAGCTACTACCAATGAGTTTTAGAGGAAATAAGGTCGTATTAGCTTTGTGCTTCCTAAGGGTATATATGGGGGCACATATCTAGGGTAAATTAACACACACACAGGGATTTCAAAATGCGAGTGTTCACTATTTTTTTTGGATCAGTCAAGCACACTAATTTCTAGTTCCCCTAACTTGCCTATGAATACCCTTTCGTTTATGAGATCAGAAGTCATGCACTCATCTTATTTTTTGTTGGTTTAAAATGCTTTGCTTGAGGACAAGCAAGCATTCAAGTGTGGGGGTATTCGATAAGTGTATTATGAATAGATATTTAATATATCCTATTGTATGAATTGCTTATCTTTTTGCATATATTTACGATAAGTCAGTGCTATATTGGGTATGTTTTCTTGATTGTGTAGGCAATCGGTCTTGGAACAAAAAGAACTAGTGTGGATCAATTTTGATGCGAAATAGATTTGCAATGTACTTTTCCAGCGCAAGCGCTGTTGGGAAGCAAGGCCATACATTCGGTCATGCATATTGTGGGACTTAAAGAAAATTAGCCATTCTGAGAAAGCACACTAGTAAGTGCTTGAGTAGACATATTTCTCTATATGTTTTACATCCATTGAGCATCATATTTACCATGGTTTATGTCTCATAAAGTGTATTTGGTGTTCCTTTGTGCAAATAGGTTGTGAAGGCCTTGAAAGAAGAAAAAGAAGCAAAGATAGGTTATGAAGGCACCTTTTGTAAGTTTTTGTGCAACATAAGGATAAGACACAAGATGAGCTCATGCACATGGGGGTGTGTGCCAACCTCGAAGGGAATTCTAGCCAAGTTGCAAGTTATAAAGGCACAAAGGTAGTCACGCTCCCTGTCTTGACTTGTGTGAAGAATTAAAAAACCTTCTCAATGATAGTTTGATGACGAGAAGCCTCATAACCTACCACGTAGACGTGTGCCCATCCACGTGGCCTCAAGAGAAGAGTGTTGGAGCCTTGTTATGAAGAGCACTATAGCAAATCACAGTAGCAATACTGTAGTAAATCACAGTTTCACATGAACATGTGAAATTTCCACACGGTCGCATGGGTTGTTGTACAGCCCACATGGGCACATTGGAGGCTCACAAGTTCGCATGGAGGCACATGACAGCGTTGTTTTTAATAATAAATAACCCATCAGCCTTATTCTTTAGAGACTTTTGGATAACGTTTGAAAAGCAAAGTGGCTAGGGTTTTGAGAGGAGATCTTTGGCAAATTTTGGGGTGTTCTTCACCAACTTCAATAGATTTCCTCTTCATCATAGCATAGAGGGAGCCATCGGCGACCTAGCTTCAAAGAGGGATCCTTCAAGACGTTGAGCAACCCATCAAGGCCATCATAACGAATTCAAGGGGGTTTTATTCCATGGTTTTCATTGATTTACATTGCATTAATTGTTTTGTAATTTGCCCCATGGAGAGTTAAACCCTAGTAGGTATTTGGGCATATGAAACCTATTATCTTATCTTTATATTGTTTTACTTTGTGTTTTCTATGAAATCTAATTTTAATTGAGTTTCAATCTTGTTTTCTCATTACTTTGCATGCCATATTAATCTTTGTGTTTGATTTGTTTGCATGATTTATTTGCCTTGGTGACACAGAGGTCTCCATTAGGGTTAGACCTCCAAGGTAAAATAGGGTTGAGAGGGTGAGTCATGAGATAGTAGAGCGTCTTTTTCCCTTATGATTAGTATATTCTATCTCCGTATTCCCTAGGCTTTATGCAACCATATTTGGTGTGAGGCATGAGATTGAGAGATTTCTCCATCGAGACCATATTCGGGGTTAGGGTTCTTTCACCTAGAAGTAGGGTTAGGTCTATCCTTAAGAATCGGGTGTACTCTTAGGAATTTCTAGAGTCTATTGCGGTCATATGTGGTGTGAGGTGTTGAGATTGAGCGATTTCTCCACTGGACCTCGTAGGAGACTAGTATCGTTGCCCTGGAGGCAAGGACTGATTATTCTTGGATTACCTCAACTCTTTTAACTCACTTTAGAAACACATGGTAAATCTTGTGCTTCATGTTAGATCCTAGGGGGAGCATTGCCCAGGTACCTCATCTTTATTGATTGAGATTTCCCTCATTTTTTCTCTTCCTTCCTTGCTTGCTTGAGAGATCAATATTCTTTTGATTAAGTTCATTTCACCATAATCTTGATTCCGACTAGATAACTGAGAAGTAGTTACTACTAATACTTTAGTTCCCTATGGATTCAACTACCTGACTCATTGGGTACTTTATTACTTCGACACGCATTCACTTGCTGTACACGCACTCAAGAGATGTTTCACACACCCTTGCTGGGAAGCACAATTGTTCTGACACCAATGCACTTTAGAGGAATTGACAAGAATTGAATAGCGCGGCCCTTACCCCTAGCACCATCTTGCTCTTGACGCATGGGTAGTAAGTACGAATATGCTTATGCCCGTGCACTTTACAGGAATTTTTAGCATAAGAGGAATACTGTTTCCTTACTCCTAGCACCATCATGCTCTTCAAGCACGGGTAGTAAGCATGGGCGTGCTTATGCCTGTACACTTCACAAGTTGTGCTACATTCATATCAAAAACAAGTTCCAAGACATCCTGATGAGAGCATTGGCTAAGAGCTAGGGTAGAGCAGAGCTCCTTTTTCCTTTTTTGCCATTTAAGTGCTAGGATTTTGGAGTGAATCATCTTCATCTTTTTTCTAGCAGATAAGGGCTAGGGTAGAGCTTGTCACCATCTTGCGCTGGATCTAGACCGAGAGATCATCATTGGAGTGGAGGAACACTGGCAAGATCATCATTGAACGCTCTCCAATCAGGATTGTGAAGGAATAAGGGAGTTTATGGATTTCATTTCATTCTATTTATGTTTCTCTTATTTGCATTGTTGAGCCATGAAGGGCTAACAATCAATCGGTATCCCAAGTTATGAACCTTAACTTTTGATGTATTGACTTGATGCTTTGATAATTGAATTTCATTGAGATTTCCTTTTTTTTATCTTGGTTTGTAAAACTCTTCTGTTGATTGTCATGCTACGCATGTTACAAAACTTGGCGAGGGAATTGTTGTTAGTTTCATAAGCAAAAATTGATGGGCATATTCCCCGTAGTTGTAATTACAATTTTGATAGCATGTTAACCGTAGTTGTACATTGATTGTCTATATGATGATCGAGAGATCCATCTACCTAAAGTGCACATTAGGAAAGGAGTTGAGTCCACTTGTAGAGATAGGTCATATATATGTTATCAAACCCACTGTTAGGGGTATACCCACGGTCCAAGGAGATGTACCATGTAATCATTGTTTAAGTCATTACATTCGTCGAGTGGAGTACTTCGGGGCACTATCCTTCCCACTGATCTCTTTTTACCCAAAACCCTGTCTCTCTTTCTTTATCTCTTTCTTTTTCTTGTCTTTTATTTCCTTTTAGATTTAAACTTCAACCCAATCTTTGAACTGGCTAGATATTAAGGATTCAACGAGTATCGAAAGCTATACCAGTTCCCACGGATTCAAGTACTTGACCAATTCAGGTACATGTTAATACTTATATGACTAGTAAACTCTTCTAGATGGGTCTCATGACCCGAGATATCGGTGTAAGTCCTGCATGCAAGTCCCTCTGTCTGGCAGTTGCGCTCTTGTTTACAGCTATAAGGTGTTCAGTTTGACCTGCTCCCTTGTTCTAAATGTCTAGATAGCTCTATCTTCTTCATTTTGGTTTAACATCTTCTTTTGGATCCTTCCTACTCATTATATACTATCCATGATTTGAAATCAAATAAACCCCAAAAAAGATGCTGATTAAGTGTATAAATTAATATACATTTCACATAGTTTAGATAATAGAGGATGAAGTAGTAATAGAGCTGGTCTCTGTGGATTTGACTACCCGATTTTTAAATATATTATACTACCTTTTATGACTAATGTACTTACTGAGTATATGCAAGGGGCATATCAATTTTAATCATCCAACTATGGTTCGAGTGAGAAATTAGAGTGATAGTATCTAAGCACTTGATAGAGGCATGCTAAAGAGTTAACCACTAGGCACTTAAGTAGACACGCTTTGTAGGCTGAAACAAGCTTAATTCATTTATTCATTATGAATGTACTTCTTAAACATATCAATAAACAATTGGCTATGGTGTTAGTTTCTTCTGTATTAAGTGCTCATCGTGATTTTTTAAATAGACTTTCAGAAACATAAGATTTTGAGATCAGCTATAATTTAGTCCGAATCTCAAAGTCCATTGCAACTGCATCTATGGCCATATCATGAATATTGAGTTATTCCATCTTAAATGATTTGATTTTATTTAAAACAATCAAAGATAATAGTCCATTTGGTTTTCAATATATGTTAAATTTCATCCTGTACAAAATAAGGGCACTTACCTTGTCCACATTCATTAATATATATATAATTGTTAAGGATCCTTTCTTCATGTATGTCAAAATAGTAAATAAATTATCTAACAAATAAATATGCGTTTATGAAATCGTGAAATAAAAATTTCTTTTTTGAAATTCCCCGTTCGAGATTAACAATACAAATGAGTCTAATGGCTCATACGTGATGACGTGCCAGTTATTAGGAAAGCATGACGGTATGTTGATATTATAATTCATTAAACATTGACAGCAACGCAGGTAGTTTGAGTCAACCTTGCGTCTTTTATTTTTAATTTTTAATTTTTTAGTTTGGGAGTCAATGAACGTACGACTTAAGATTCCCACGTTTTTCGTAGTTTATTTATTTCATTAATTGATGTTTGTTAGTGCATGTGTCCTTTGTTAGAGATAAGATCGCAGATCTTGATACAAAAGGACTTGGACTTGAGATTCATGTCACATTCCCATGTCATATATGATATCAGTAGTTTAACTTATATATTAAAGTTTAGCTTTATGTTGGTAAATCTGAAGCAGTGATTTCTTATTAGCTAATGGATATTATGTATCCTCGGCCCTGTCACATTAAGTTGCGCCTAAACAGTCAGAAGTTTTATTTCTTAAAAATTAAACTTTATAACCATACGAGACGCAGGCAAACTATGTTTTATTCACTTTATTCATGCATCCATAAATATTTTGTTGCATGATTCAAGGATAGAATCCATGGATTTTGAGAACTAGAGGTTTAGGGATGGATTTCAGACACTAAGAAGTAGAGAAAGGGAAGAAGGAAAAAGAAGAGGGCACTAAGAAAGGGATGGATTTCAGGCACTGAGCTTTTTTTTTCTTTTTTATTTATTTATTTTATATTATAAGGTTCTCATTTGTATCTTATTATATAATAATGTGGATATAATTATTAGTTTATAAGATATATAATATGTTTTTAGTAACAAAATAATTACTTAATTTATTAATATATTTTTTAATAATGAAGTTTTAAGATAAAATCAAAATTAAAGGTATATGAGTTAGACTGATTAAATAGATCGAATTAAATTAGATTTATAATAAATAAAAATTAAATATAAACCAATTCAAAATTAAAGGTTTTAAATTTTTTTTTAAATAACAAATTGTTGTTAAGATGCCATGTTTTCTATATTCTAATGAGGAACAAAGTACATTGTATTTTTAATAATTTAATTTTTATTTTAAAAGGTGGTAAGGTACAAACTTTTTGATTATATATATACACATTAAAAGGTTTAATTATATATTTTGAATGCATTATGAATTATTTTAATTTTTATTAAAATAATAATAATAATTATTATTATTATTATTATTATAAGATGCTTGATTGAGAGTTGGGCATTTGAGAAGCACATGATGTTGTTCTCTTGGCAGGGCAATGGTCCAAGGACAAGGAGCCATGCATGCAATAAACAAGGGAGCATGCCATACAGGTTCAGTAGTCCTTTTATTACAATTGGGTGCATGTCTATTTAAATTTGTTTTTTTGGGAGACACCAAACTTCAAAATTTGGACATTTTATGCCCAATTCCTTGTGATTTGTTGGATTCCACTCATTAACTCCTAGTCGCGGCCTCTTCATCATAGTCTTATTCATGGACTCTTTTTTTTTATTTAAAAAAATTTAATCAATTATTTAATTAAGTGGGCTATTAATTAGTAAAAAATTAAGAATAAAGAATTAGTTAGTGGGTCATGTGACCTAATGAAAAATTAAATTGATTTAATTAGAATATATAAATTATAAATATTAATAAATAATATTTTATTTTTTTAAGTTTGGGTTTCAAATAATATTTATTTGTAAATGGAGACTTAAGTTTAATTTTATTATTATGTAGAAAAACTAACTCTTATTATTATGTAGAAAAACTAACTCAATTTAAGACTTAAGTTTGTTTTAATATTTTAATATATATATATATATATATATAAAATTGGGAAATCAAATATTCTTCTAAAGTGAAAATGTATAAAAAATATAAATCACAAATATTAATAAATAATATTTTATTTTATTTTTTGAAAGTTTGGAATAGCAACGGACTTATTCCGTTGCTATATTTCTGTTCCTATTCATCTAAATTCTGTTGTTATATTTTACATTTCCGTCGCTAATGTAATAAAAACAAGTTGATTTATGATGGTTTATCCCGTCGGTAATTCGACACTAAATCCGTCGCCAATGTTTGCTAAAACCGACGGAACGGATCCGTATGAATTTATTAGCAACAAAACTTCGAGGGAAAATTAAGGCGTGTAAGCTCTAGCAACGAAATAGCAACGGACTTATTCTGTTGCTATGTTTCCATTGGTATTAATCAACATTCCGTTGCTATATCATACAACTCTGTTGGTAATGTAATAAAAACAATAGCAACGGAACGAATCCGTAGTAATATTTTCATTGCCTTTTCCTGTATTTCTTGTAGTGATAAATGCCTATAATAATAATAAGAATAAAAATGTATAATACAAATGAAATGTCCTAATACAAGTATCCTCGTTGGCATTTGAGGGCATAATCCTAACAATCTCTTACTTATACTCAATGCCAACCACTATGGTATCTTACACCCATCTTCTTAGGATGTCGATCTAACACGACTTGTGATAATGGCATGGTGAGTAGGTCAGCTAAGTTATCTACTGAGGCTATTTTCTAGACGGCTATGTCGCCTCTTCCAACGATCTCTCAAATGATGTGGTACCACCACTCGATATGTTTGGATATACTGTGAGACCTTGGTTCCTTCGCCTGTGCTACAGCTCTATTGTTGTCACAATAAAGTGATAATAAGAGCTTCCATATTTGGAACCACCAGACATTCTATCAAGAACTTCTTAATCCAAACAACCTTCGATGCACCCACATATTCAATCTTAGTGGTGGAATTTGCAGTAGTAACTTACAAGTATTTCATCTCACTGCTTTACCATTAAGAATGAATATAATTAAACCCTAAAGTGGATCTTTCGGGTCATCAACATCGGGATCGAAAGTCCGAATCTATGTAACCATCCACACTTAACTCTCCATTGCTATAGATTAGAAGCATATCTTTAGTCCTAAAATACTTCAACATACACTTCATAACTATCCAAAGCTCTTTTCATGAGAAGCGCATGACCCTTATAAAGAAATATGTAACTATGCATAGAATGAATCATTTCCAACAAGGTTTGTTTAATATGCATAGCCACCCCCATTCAGTTGAGGAGTCGTTGGTGGTGCTAATTGTGAAACTATCCCATGTTCCTTTAAGAACAACTCAAACATGGCATTCATATACTCACCACCACGATTCGATCGTAGTTTCTTCATACGATAACCAATTTGATTTTCCACTAAAGCCATATACTTTCTAAACATATCAAGTACCTCTCACTTGTTCTTTATAACCATACCTAGAATGGTCATCGGTAAAAGTCATGAAATAATGGAATCCACCGCGAGCCATCTCACTGATCGGCCCACAAACATCGGTGTGCACTAAATCTAAAACTGGTGGTGCCCTCTCAGGATGTCCAATGAAAGGAGATTTGGTCATCTTGCCAAAATGACAAGACTCATATGTCGGATAAGGATTCAATCCCAATGGACCTACAAGGCCATTTTTCTCCAACTCATGAATCCTTTGTTCTCCTGCATGACCTAATCTCAAATGCCATACAAGTTTTTGATTTTTCTCATGCCTATCATGCCTTTTAGTGATAGCATTCACAACATATTTATTCTGGACATTTAGATAATACAATCAATTAACTAAAGAAGCATATTGGCAACTAATTTATTTCCAAAATAAATATCACAATTAGTTTCACCAAATTTAAAGACATATCCTTTTCTGACTAAAACAAGAGCAGAAATAATGTTCTTTAGCCTGTTTGGTAATACTTAACAATCCTCTAAAACTAAAACATGTCCTGAATATAAAAGAATAGAAGTAGATCCTATGTGAGTTCCTACGACACTCCGTCCACTTCCCACGTTGATCATCACCTTTCATTCACCCAGCTTCCATCTTCTTTGCAGATTTTGATTCATAATACAAATATGAGTACTAGCTCCTGAATCAAGAATCCAAGAAGTAGAAAATACAGAAATTGAACAATTTGCTTTGTAAACAAATTATTCCATACCTGTAGCATCATCTGCTCTGAGTGTGGACAATCCTGCTTCCAATGACCGGCCTCGCCATAATTGAAACACTTGCCCGCTTGCTTGGAGCTCTCACTTGCATAAACCACAGGAGCCACACCTTTATTCTTACCCACTCCTCCCACTACTTTGGGAGCCAGGGCATTCTACTTCTTGGCCATTTTTTTTTTCTTGGGCTTTGAGGGCCTAGAAGTAGAGATAGTCAAAGCAACAACATCCTTCCCTTTAGTCTTCATTTGAGACTGAGTACTTACTAGCTTGTTAAGAAGACCAACCAGTGTGCACTCAATCTCATTCATGTTAAAATTAACAATAAACTGAGAGAAGGAGTCAGGAAGAGACTGCAAGATGAGATCAACCTGAAGGTTGTAGTCCATGGAAAAGTCAAGAGCTTCCAACCTCTCAATCATAGAGATCATCTTGAGGACATGCTCTCCAACTTCTCCATCCTCACTCATCTTTACCTAAAAAGCTCTCTCGATATTTCATACCGAGTAGTCCGACTATGCTCTCCATAGAGCTCCTGCAAGTGTAACAGTACCGATCTCGCATCACTTATCTTTTTGTGAGAGCTTTGTAGATCACTGCTCATGGAGGCTAACATATAGCTCCTCACTCGCAAGTCGTCCTCAAGCCATTTTAGATAAACGTCTTATTCTTCCTTACTTGCCTCGGGTAGAGGTTCGGTAGGAGTATTGGCCGCAAGAATGTACTCGATTCGCTCTAAATTGAGGACTATTCTCAAATTCCTGAGCCAATCTACATAATTGGGCCCGGCAAGGGCATTTTTCTCAAGCAAAATATTAAGTGGGTTATGAGTCATATTGAGAAATAAACTGCAAGAAAATAAGTACCAGATTATTAGTTTATTTATATTATACTCAAGTTATATTAAGGTCGTTAAATAAACTTGGCTCCTACTACACTTTTCGAAATCTACACTCCCACTATAGAAATCGGAAATCCTCGCTGGTAGGATCTCATAGTGAGTGATTGTGTTCTTTTTTAAATCCAGTGGAGCTCAACCCATACAGTATAATTGCACCACTAGAGTTAATGAAGTGGCGTCTGATGCCAACCTATTACATAGGTACTCCAATCAATTTTGGGCCATAGTCAAGCCCACCAACTTCTATCAATCTAACAATTGAATTCCACCCCCTCAACCCATACATTATAATTGGGGAGGAATTTGTTTTGACTGATGTCATCCAATGCACTAAAGGTTCTTAAAATTATATGCGAATACAAGATCCCCTCGTACAGGGAAGATATCATGCACCCTCATAACTCTAATCACCCAAAGCTTGGTGGAGAGCCAGGACATCCCATGCCCTTCAACTTAGTGTTATTCTTTTGGGAGAATTGTTTACAAGTTATTAATTGGGTCTCCCATTACATTAATCATACATGTATAAATAAGACATACATTCACATTCAAGCCATCACATGCATACAATCATGAACATCTATGATTAACCTAATTTAATAGATTAATCTAAAATAAAATCCTAAACTATTACATGGCTTTGTGCTCCATACAAAAGGACTTTACGCCCGGCTTCTTGCTTCACATATTCTCAGACTCTTGTGTCACTTTATGTTTTCTCTAAAATTTACAAATATGTATCCTAGATATAATCTACTTTTGAAAAAATTAAAGAAAATAACATTGGACACAACATGGTCCAAATACATAAGTAAAAAAATAAATAAAATAAATATAAAAGCCCTAAAGTTCATGATAATATGCTATCCATTCATTCAACACATCAAATAAAAATAAAAATAAAAATAAATCAATTATAAATTACATTGGTGTGGATTCCACTTTATTTAAAATAAAATAAATAAACAAATAATAATAATAACAAATAAAATAATAACATAATAATATAAAGACTAAATAAATAAATAAAATTGACGTGGCCCACGCCCTGCGTAGTGTTCTCCCCGCGCAGCACTGCCCGGCAATTGCGTGGGCCCACGCAATTATTAATATTATTATTATTTTAATTAATTATTTATATATTATTATATATATATATTTTAAATAAACCAATCTTCTACAGCACCACCAGTACTGTTTAACACAACTTTTAATTTATTTAATATATATATATATATTTCAATATCATTATTATTATTATTATTATTATTATTTATATAAAATTTTAAATAAATTATGAAACCCTAACTCAAAATAAAATTTATGCATAAAATCTAATTTTATCATGAATCTTTAATTTTATATAATAATCAAATAATGATCACCAATGCAATTTTATGATTTTTAAACCTAGTGCTCATTAAAACAAATAGCCTGGCTCTGGTACCACTGTTAGGTAATATCGCAAAAATCAAATAACATTAAAAGGGCATGCGGAAGCAATAATATATTTCCGATATATATTCTAATTTTTTTAATGAGCATCTTAATTTAATTAAAAGGCCAAGAAAATTACCTCTTAATGATTTTCTTTCTTTTGATGCGCCGAACTTATCTCTTGGATTGTCGTAGATCTCCTAGCGCCGAACGAAAGTTCCACGCCTCTAGATCACACGCCGGAATTAAGAGACAATCTCCTCTTCTTCTCCAAATAGCGGCTAGGGTTAGAGAGGAAGAGAGAGCTAGGGGTTTTTCTCACTAAAGAATTAATTGAGTTTTGTCTATAGTTGGAGAGGAGTCATATTTATAAAAACTTCGTAAAACATGATAAACATTATTCAATTATGAGTTCTATTCGAAATATGAACCTTCATAATATGATAAACATCATTCAATTATGAAAGTCCTATTCAAAATATGAACCTTCATAATATGATAAACATTACCATAGAAGTTCTATTAGAAATATGAGTCCTAATCTAACTAAAACCACTTTTATCTTTGAGTCCTCATAATTTTGATTATCCATTCAACTCCATCGAATTTAAATCAAAATATAAACTTAAGACAAAACCCAAGACTAATTTACAATTTCACTCATCCCATGAAGTAAAATTGTATATTGACAATTTTACCCCTGTACTCAAAACGAGACTGATTCTTTATCCTTTTAAGCGTGACTCCCTAGGTTCAATTCGATTGGCAATGCGAGGATACCAAAGGACGTGGGTAACGCCTAGCTAGCCCCGTCACCCTATGTCGTAGCCCAATTGAACACGAATGAGTAGATCATTACCAACCTTTCCGATTATGATTACCATATGTGTATAAACCTTTCGTTCTTGTATCCCAACCGAGTGAGAGCCATGGTAATTGTCAAACTCACTGAACTCGATCACATGCAAATAACTATAGCGGGGTGAGATTACCAAACTATCCTTCATTTCCCACACGATTAGTTTGACTGTCTTGGCCAAGGTCTTCTTATCTCACATACTTATAGTCGCATAGAATACTGACTCATTTACTTCCGAGAGAACGAATTCTTTCTTGGTGATCACTCACAACTGCTACCTGCCCAACATAGGCGCACTTCGATGTCAGCCCTACCAAAAGGTAAACTGAGCCTAACAACTCTAGTTACAGACTAGACGTTACAAGTACATTGTGATCATGATACCTCAGGTCTAAGGTCCATTCATATGATCATAACCAACAATCCCAATTATTGAATGTCAAAGAGTAAAACCCATGTGATTGGATTGTTGCGAGTCATGTTCGAATACATCAATTCCCAATGATGCATTTATGACATATGCTCACACTATTCCATAGTGTTCAACTGGCACTCTTTATCAAAGTATATATCATACAAATCCTTATGAACCTTTAATGCCCAATTAAAGATTCTCCGATTTATGAACTAGTTAAGTGTATAAGTACCAAACCCTTCTAGTGCTCTCGTCTTTATTCCAGAAAGAGTGGAAGGTTTAACTTAATACACATGGACTATGATATTCAAAACTAATTATAATGCCATCACAAGATTTATATGAACATCAAAATAAATGCCTATAATAATAATAATAATAAGAATGTATAATACAAATGAAATGTCCTAATACAAGTATCCTCGCTGGCATTGAGGGCATAATCCTAACAGATTTATCAGTGGAATCCCTAGAACTCACTTTGCAATTCCATGACTCATTAATTCATTAGTTAGGAAGCATAATAGAGGGTTTTTACACTTAAAATGATTGTCCTAGGTGGATCAATATCCAAGTATCCCATTTATATCGATTGCCTTACCTCTCATTACTTGTGCTCTCTCTCTCTTTTACTTTTGTTTGTATTACATCTTACCACACAAATCACTATTCATATTTCACTTAGTTAGAAACAACTTAGTATTTTACTCTCTATTCCTTGTGGATATGATACCCACTCACATGGGATTTTATTACTTCGACAAACCCGTGCACTTGCGGGATATACGCAAGGGGCGTTGTCACTCATCAAGCCTAAGGGCCACCTCGTCGAATCAATGCCGTGGGAATGATGGAAAAAGATTGGAGATCCCTCAAAAATGTCTGATAGTCGCTGACTTAAATAATAGGGGCTGTAATCGGGCATCCACGCCTGTGAATCTCAAGAATCAAATTTTATCTGCTGTGACATGTGACTCGCTACGAGATTTGCTATAGTGTTTTCCTATGATAAACGCTGCGATTACTTGACGAAATGCTCCTCGAATCCACACTTTTCATTGAGGGCCCGCATGAATGGGCACATCCATGCGGTATATCGTAGTTGCGTCTTCATCACATTGAATCGAAGATCTTGCTAGTGTTGCGCGAAGTCGAGCAGCATGAGTGTGTCGCCTTTGTGCCCCTCTAATTTGCATGTTCACTAAACACGACAGAGGTGCAAACACACTACATGTCTTTTGAGCACATTTTTGTGTCTTCACTTTGTTCACTTTGAGATTTCATCAACAAATTGGATCGATCTACTTTTGGTTTCTTTCTTTTCATAATTGTCTTCACAACCCTACTTGCATTAAAAGAAAGCACAAATACATATGTATAAGCGATAAAATCGAGGAAGAGTAGTGCTTCATGTGAAGAAAAAGATTACTTCGTAATGCTAATACACAAAGCATTATCACTCACACACCTATTCAGACGCCATCGATAGGAAAGGTGAGGTATCTAAATGCTAGGTCTTATGGTAGAAGCCGCCCGATATACCACATATATAACTCTGTGGCCCTGACAGCGGGTGTGGTCTACTTGATGTGGACTTAGGTGGGCGCCAGAGTCGGCGTGGTACCGAGGATTAGACTTGGGCTGAAGTATGTTCCACGCCGACTCAACCCTATCCTTAAGAGAAAATTTGCGTGTGAGAGAACATCATATACGCTTCTCCGACATCTGGAAACAAATCGTCTCCTAATGACTTAGGCTGATGATCATCCGATCTAACTGAATGAGCTCATCACCTCCATGAGTCGCCGCTCCCGAGAGGTTGGCGGGATTAATGTGGATAAATTGCTCCCATCCATGCACCGAGATCAGAGTCTCATACCCTCATTGATGAGACCAATTCCCTCAAAAAAGCGCTAATCCATAAGCCACCTATATCTTGCTCAATGCTCTGGATCTCCAAATCAGGATATTACAAGCCGAGAAGACTCACTGACCTTCTTCTTCTTGGACTCGATAAATACCCAACTCATATGTATTTTATATGTATATCATGTTCTATTCATGTACATTTTAATCAATTAGAGCATGGAGTCATCGTGAACAACACGATAGCAAGTACGTGCAGAGTAGCGCAAGAATTGGAGAATTAAAAGTCTTGGGTTTTGTTAATGAGTAACTAATGGGCATGAAGATGTGCGTGAAGCAACTAAAGAAGTAGCGACTTTATTATAGCATTTTACTGTAGCCTCTACCAAGGATCACCGAATAATGCTTCCCCTAGCCGGAGGTCACTTCTCGATCCTAAGAGATTGCTCTCTTTTCAGGGTGGTTGATCTCCACTTTGAAGAATGATGCGTTGAAGCCTCAATAGGCCTAGAAATCACCTTGAGAGATCCTTGTCATTTCTAGCTTTTCTCCTAGTCTAATGGTGGCCAAGAACTCCTTTTCTTGCCCTAAAACGCTCCTTTTACATACCCCTAAGCCATATGCAGCTGTAGGAAGACTATACAAAGCAAAAATGATGAATTCCCACTATATAGTGGGGTTAATATCGGGGGCATATGAGTCTGATAAGGACCCTTGATAAGTGCTTGTGTATAAGTATTACTAAAGACACTTTTCTCACATTGAGAATTAGTTTCATCAAATTTTATGGCTCATTCATGTGTATTTACATTCTTTTGTGCATTTAGGGTTGTGGAGACAAGTTTGGAAGAAAGGAAGCAAAAATAAATCATGGATGCAATTTTTGAGGAATCTCTTGTACCGAACAAGGATTAAGACACAAGTTGTGTTCACCAACATGTAGGTGTGTGCCAACCTCCAAATGTGCAAATGAATATATGAATTGGAGGGGCACGAAGGCAGTCACGCTCATATTCTCTAACTTGTATGATATTGTCAAGAGCTTGTCAATGTGTTTGAAAGCAAGATGTAACATGATCTACTACATGGATATGTGCCCAATCATGTGGCCTCGATGAAGAAAACAAAGTCGGGAGTGTTGTAACAAAAGTACTATAGCCATTTACTGTAACAAATCACTATAGAAAAATTACGGTAGTAGTACTATTCACAGCGCACAGAAAATGAGAAGCCTAGAAATTCTACAGTCATGTGGAATTTCCACAAGGAAATGTGGATGCCCCGATTCAAGCCTTTTAAATACTACTTGAGTTTGTTTTTGGGATTGTTTTCCTATCTTTTGCCTTTCTTTGGGGAGAGCGTGGCTAGGGTTTGGGGAGGTGAGATTTTAGAGTGTTTCAATGGCATTCGACATCGATTTCCTTCAGAGAAAGAGTTAATGGGAGAGCTTTCGCGGCTTTGACTCAGCGGGATGTGCCCTAGGCTTGACAAAGAGAGTCTTTGAGGAAGACAAGGCGGCCTTGAAGACCATTGACATGAAAACAAGGGGTTATCTCTATGGATTGCTTGCACTTGTTTTTTATTTCTTCTTTGATTTTGTATTGCTCCATGAAGAGCTTAAACCCTAGTGGGTGGTTGGACCTGTAAACCCTAGGATGATTTTGTTTCATTGACTTCTATTATGTTTCCTTAATTGATGTTTTAATTAGTTTCAATCTTGCATGCTTATTATTGTGATTTTTCCCTTATGAGTGACACTAATGTTGAGGAATCAATCTAGGTAACCCTTTGAGCGGGTGCTAGCTTCACTAGGGTTAGACTTAGCAAGAGAAGAAGATTGAGAGGATGAGTCAAGAGGTAGTGAACTCCCCCTTTCCCTACGATGTGATTTATCCTACCCTCATTTTTCCAAGAGTTTTTGCGATCATCATAGAGTGAAGTGGTAGAGACATTCTCCACTTGGGCTTAGTTGCATGAGTGACGAGGTGAAGTGTTGAGTTATCCATAGTGGTGGGGTGTGGTGGATTAGAGATCTTTCGCTTGGACTAAAGGTCGGATCTAGATTAGGGAAATAGGGTTTATCACTTAGTCGCCTAGAACCTCAAGCGGGTCTTACGACGTGCGAGGTGTTGAGAGTTCTCCAGCACTAACAGCGTGGGAGCGCTGAGGGTTCTAGGGACTCCACATGATAAATCCTATTCCCAAATCTAGATCTAACCCTGGTCGGGAGGTGAAAGATCCGAATCACTAACTAAGCCCGACGAAGGGATCTCTCAACACTTCACTTATTGTGCATGAATAATTAGAGACCCATGGAGAAGATCGATCGACGCTTGACTCTATTGTGATTGCAAAAGAACTCTTGGAATATGAGAAATCGATGAAATCACATTGGAAGGGAAAGACGCACGCTACCTCGACTCACCCTCTCAACCCTCTTTAATCTTGCTAGAGTCTAGCCCTAATGGTGATGGTCGGGTCATCAAAAGGATGCCTTGATGGATTCTCAACAATAGTCTACTCTAAGTAAAAAGCAAACCATAAGCATTGAAAATTGAAACTCAATTAAAAAACTCAATTGGAAGAACATATTAAAAGTCAATGAAAAACCATCCTAGGTTTACAAAAGTTCAAGCACCCACTAGTAGCTCTCCATGGAGCAATACAAGATCAAACAATAAATTAAAGGTAGAAAACTATTCATAAGAAGAACACCCTTGTTGTCTGTGATGATGGTCTCCAAGAGCCGCTTCTCCTTCTCCGAGGACTCATCAATTGAGCCTGGGCCACACCTCAGTCGAAAACAATACCGTCGAAGCTCCCCCAATAACTCTCCTTCGAAAGAAATCGATGTTGAACCCGATAGAAATGCTCCAAAAACATGGTGAGAAACCTCCTTCAAAAACCTAGCCGATGCTTTCCACAAAAGATAGGAAAAAGACTATGCAAATAATTCTTCGAGTAGTATATTTATAATCTTTAATCGGGATTACACGTCCATGTGGAATGTCCACATGGGTGTAATGGATTACTTAGGTTTTCTGAATTTTTGTATTTTGTGGCGATAATAGAATCACGATGATCCCGTGCCTTCTCTTTTATTGAGGCCACACAGTTGGGCACACACCAGTGCGGTGGAACATGAGTTTGTAATTGCTTTTATGTCCTTCCAATTTGTCGATGAGACTTGGACATTCTTGAAGTTGGCACACAACCTCATATGTTTGATCATGCATCATGTCTTGAGACTTGTTCCACACAAGAGAATCCTCAAGAAAATTGAGTTCATGACCTATGTCGCTTTCTTTCTTCTTATACTACCTCCATAACCCTAAATGGACAAAAGAACACAAAAATACATGAATGAGCCATAAACCCTGATAAAGTAATGCTCATTATAAGTAAAACATACTCAATAATATGCAAACACAAGCATTAATTAGTAAGGACCTCAAGTATAATATCTCACCGGACGGTATCATGACTAGTAAGAAGTCACCCATAGCCCCGCACATCGACAAGCTCCCCAACATCATCAGTATGTCCAATCTCCCCAAGTGTGTCCCAATCAATGCATCATGATTGTCCAAACTTTAACTTTTAGCGACTCTCAAACCATTCTGCTGTTCGGGGTTAGTAAATTCCCACTTTTGGTAATGGGGTTGGTTCCCGGCTCTTGGAGAGAACATTTCGAGAATCTTCTTGGTCCTTGGTGTCATACCGCAAGTTAAACAACAAGAGAAGTTAGTTTTAGCATAAATTTGTGACATACTGAGGGAATCCGCGAGACGTATGGGCAAGCTACATGGTTACGTGGCTTCGCGGGAGCATTTCTCCCGACCCTCGCAGTGCGTGGGAGAAGCTGGCGCATCCACTTATGCAGTGGGTTGGTGCCTGAAAGTGGGCACACAACCGTGGCCCGGCACATGGTCATGTGGCCGAGCAGACAAGAATTGTCAACCCATGCACCCGCATGGGTGGCAGGTAGCCTTGGCCAGCAATGTGGTTGCATGCCACATGACTACCTAGAAGCCCGACCATGGCAGGACAGCCATGGTCACACTACAAACTCCATGAAGAATAGCAACCAAAAAACCATAAAATCCTCATAGATCTGAAAATGGAGACATGGAGAAGATGGGGGAGATGAAGGCTTACTGTCGTGAATTGTAGAAGAACATGATAAGCGACTAAATGTGCTTATTTTACACATATAGACTTTACACTTTTTCACCCATATTTTTCATGAATCGATGCCTATTTTGTGTTAAAATTCATTTTATTTATGTTTTAGGCATCAAAGTAGTAGAGAGGAGCTCAGGAGAATGCAATCGGGAAGAGATCAACACCAAAAACATATTCTAGGGATCTTTCAAGATTTCGGACCTCAGCTGTAAGCCTCACGGGCTCCATACACCCGCATGGATACCTTTGAGGTTCACTGAAGAATTCCAGGGTACAACGACCTGTAGATTACTTTAGCAAAGTTAATGTAGTAATGTTACTATAGCAAAATTACTGTAGCTGATGTGTTCTCCATGAGTATACATAGCGTACACAAGTAATACAATATTACCCGAGTGAGGAGGAGAGTGCAGTTGTCGAGAAACACAAAGCAGCTGGACTCAGAAAGTCTTGACTTGTCACTAATCTCTAGTTAAATTTAAATTGAAGTTTAGATTAAAGATAAGAAATAATGTTATAAAAGAAGAAGGAAAAGAACCAGTGAAAATATCGGGCATTTTGGATTGAGTGTTAACAACAAGAGAACAATGCCTTGGGATGATCCTATGCTCTTAGAAATTCTCATTCAATCTTATGGTTTACTAAGTACATTCAATGGTTCTAGATGTATGTGCTCAAAAAGCAATGTTTAAACTATTGTTCTCCAACTTCGGCAGTTTTGCGAAGATAAGTATGGTTTCACGCATCGAGGTTTTACCTAAAGCAACTACGTAGATCAAACACATCAAGTTTTTCAAACACAGGATTTAACACAACAACCAAATGAACTCTGTAAATCAATAAATGCAAGTGTTCAAAGCATACAAGGTGCCATAGTTCATATCACGGGGCACTGTGGCCAATTAGCCCTCAGTGGATGGGTACAATATGGAGAAAACCATAATAGATCTGAAAGAAGAGACATGACTCCCTTATCTTCAAGATTTACCTCCAATGTTGAGCTCAGTATGCTAACCCCACTTCCTAGTGACTCAAACTCATCGGTGGTTGCCTTAGAGGTGTGGTGAAGCTTGATTTTTCACTCTTATCAATGTCCTCCGAGTGGTGAAGAAGATACCTACTCAAAGATGAAAGTGAAACCCTAGTAACTAGAGTCGAAAAGATGATCTCGGGCTCGATACATCAAAACATGATTGTGCTTGGATTGTGATCATATCAGGAAAATTCTGAATGAAATGGTCAAGTGTTCACATAGGAAATTTAGTAAGAGGGACACGATTGTATTCCGACCATGCCATGTGAGATCACGATCACATCAAGAGCATCAGGTGCATGTTTCTCCCTCTTGAACAAAACTATCTTCAGACTGGGACTTTCAATAGTAAGGACAGGATCCTGTCGGGACAGTGTTGAGTTTGAGAGCACCCTCCTACATGGATTTCTGCTGAAGCACACTCCAAGCTTGAGTGCTTAGCACATACAAAAGTATGTTGGTACTGATTTTACTACATGTTGCGTCGAGCCCCTAATTCATGAACAAATAACAAAAATACCCAGAATAGCACCACACTTACATAAAAGTATGCTTAAGAACTAATAAAATTATGGGTTTGGGATAGGAAAATATGTAAATAAAATGAACTCATTAGTGGCACCAAGGCGACTTTTTCTTGCTAAAATGGCGGTGAGCCTCCACGGGCATCTATCGTCGTATGGCACCCGTGTGGCTCGAGGTAGACTCAACTTAAAGGGATTTTTCTATGGTTTTGAGGAGACATCTTGGGAGTGAATTTGGAGCCCTAGGAGGAGTCGACTTCAGACGGGCAATTCATGGCCAAATCACATCATCTAGAGAGGAAGAAGCAAGTGGAGAGAGTTTATTGGGCAAGATCTCCATCGATTTAATCTCGGGGAAGCTTGGAGAAGACGAGGGAAGCCACACCCATTGTGTCGTCCGTCGAAGCTTTCCGCATCATCCTTCCTTCTCCACTTGTTTTCATTATTTGAGGAAGTTTACTTATGCTTTTCAGAGTTATTTCCATGAACTCATCTTGTATTTTTGCTTGTATGGACAGCTAGGACCCAAGGTTACCGGTTACCAGAGAACCTTGTGATGAACTTATTTATTTGGATGTTTTGAGTTGTTTTAAAGCAATTGGTTTGTTCATGGTTTAAGCTGGTGAACTCGATGTGTTGATCTACATGAGAATTCTGTTTATTAAGCTGTTAGGTTGTATTAGGTTAGCGTGACTATCTTCCTTGTACTAGACACACCTAGCTTATTAGAGATGCATGTATGAATACACCATGACCATCAGGTATTTCGTAGCCCTCCAACCATTAGGGCTGAGACCTGAGATTGAATATCGGCCCTTATTTGATATTTCCCTGCGTAATGCAATTGTAGGGAGGAGTTAGCGGGAAGAGATTACGAGGTCAATACTCATCACATGAATAGGGGTTATCCTCGTAACCATCGGGACAATCTATTTTTGGAATCTCTTAGCCTAAACTACCATTTGCTTAACAACTCTTGTCATTCATTCACGCTAAGTAACCCTAAGGGGATCCCATGTCACGGTACCTCTCTTATTCCTTGGTTTTCACCCTATTACTTGGCTTGAGACTTTATTTTAGCATTACTTATGTGTTTTTAGTAGTTGTAATTCTTGAACTCGAATTAGAAGGTTAGACAACGAGTAAAGAGGAAGTAATGGTAGTTCCTTGGGCCCAGGGAATATGAACCTCTCGTGCTTGCACGAGAGGTGATACTGTCAACAACCACAATGCACTTGTGGAGTCCCACCAAGTCTTTGAGCCCAAGGAATACTCGGGAAGTATAACTCATTGATTTAGCCATTTTTCTTTTTTCATTTATTCCGTGCTTTGGTTTTCTTTTTGTTATGTGTACATATATCTTCATTTACTTGCTTTTACCTTGTTTCACTATCTCTCTCTTAAATTTTGATCATTGGATCTTAATATTGTGCAAGGTACCATCTTATGACATGTTCCAATTAGAGACACTTAGTAGACCTTGTCAACAAAGTTGAAAGAGCTTTTTCATCAAAGGTTGAGAGAAGTGGTGAGGAGTTCGAGGCAACAAGAGGTTCAAGTTGAGCATAGTGAACCATCGAGTCCATGTCGAACTAAGGAGAACTTTTATCCAACTCTGACAGGGCCTCAATTTCTTGTGCAAAGAGTTTGAGTGTGCAAGCTCCTACTATGCTAGAAAACAATTTTGAGATCAAGGCAAGCATGATAAAAATGGTCCAGATCCACTCTAGTTTTGATGGGTTGCTGATGAAGACCACAGCCCTACTTGTCTCGCTTCCTCCATATTTGTTCCACTTTTCAAGATTAACCTCGATGTCGATGATGCCATAAGGTTGAGAATATTTCCATTCAATCCGAGAAGACCGACATCTGAGTATGGCTCACTTGTTTTTAGCTTCAGGGTCCATCACCACATGGAAGGAGATGATGGAAAAATTACTTGGTAGATATTTTTCCACCAAGCAATGTAGCTAGGCGAGATAGGAGATCTCATCTTTTGCGAAGAGAGACTACGAAAAACTTTTTGTAGGCACATGAGCGGTTCAAGGATCTTTTACGCCATGTCCTCAATATGGTTTCCTCACGTGGATGAGTCGCGAGATGCTATGCAATGGGCTAGAATTATGCTACAAGGCGGCGCATCGGCGGTGCGGGTGTGTGTTCTTTGAGTGGGAAACCCCAAGGAGGCCAAAAACTTGATTGAAGATATGGGAAGCAATGAGTGTCATTGGAGTACTAGGCGAAGCAGGCAGATGGGACTTTATAAGGTGCATGACACTCTCGCTCTAGCCGTGAAGGTTGATGCTTTGACAAAAGAGTGTGAATGATAACACACCGTAATAGGGGAAAAAGTGGGCGCGTTGACCAAGAGAGATTTGACTCGATTTCATGGTGGGTTCAAGCTCAAATTCTAGAGAAATTATGTCATGTAAAATACGTGGTGTGGGGCATGTAATAACACAATATCCTATTCTCATTACTTCCTTGACACTAATTGAAATGATTGATTATGTTAGTAGAGGACAGGGGGCGGGAATCCTTACGGTACACTCCTACAACCATGGGTGGAGGAGCCACCCAAATTTCTCCTAGAATCAAGGCCAACCACATCAAAGTCCTTCACCAACTGAAGGGAGCAAATATGAAGCTCTTCCACAACAAGAGAGGAAATACACTATTGAAGACATCTTGTGGAGTTCATGATTAACACGGAAAGCTCAAGGTTTCTAGAAGTGTAAACAATCGACTCGATGAATTTGGGTACAGTCCTAGGAATGTCCAGAGCTTCATTTCCGTCACATCGAAACTCAAGTTGGATAACTTACCAGGGTAAATTCTGAATGTCCCTTGGGTAGCTGACATGATCCAAATTGCGTATGTTAATTGCAAGTGCATGGGTGTCGAAGTAATAAAGTACCCTGCTGAGTGGGTAGTTTAATCCACAGGGAAAAGAAGTATTAGTAGTAACCAATTCTTAGTTATCTAGTCGAAATCAATAGATGTGATGCAATGGACTAATTGCAAGAATATTAATAAGCAAGCAAGCGGGCAGGATAGAAAGTAAAAGAGATCTCAATTAATAAAGGTGAGGTACTCGGGCAATACTCACCTTAGGATCTAACATGAAGCTCAAGACTTGCTAAATGCTTCTAAACCGAGTTTAATGAGTCAAGGTAATCCAAGAACAATCAGCGCTTTACCTCCAAGCCACCGATACTAGTCCCATATAAGGTCTCGGTGGAGAAATCGTTCAATCTCAACACCTCACACCATATATGATCGCAATAAGCTCTAAGGATGCCTAAGAGTGAAGCCAATTGCTAAAAAGATATATCTAACCCTATTTCTAAGTGAAAGATCCCTAACCCCCCTAAAGGTCCCGTGGTGAAAATCATTCAATCTCACGCCTACACCAAATATGGTTGCATAGAGTCTAAGGAATATGGAGATAGAAAACACTCGCTGAAGTGAAAAGGAGACACTCCACTATCTCAGACTCACCCTCTCAACCCTCTTTAACCTTGGAGTTCTAACTAATGGAGACCTCTTTCTTATCAATGTAACAAATCAAGCACATACAATCAACCATAAAGATCAATAAAGCACTGCAAGCAATGGAATACAAGATTAAAACTCAAATCAACTCGGATTTAATAGAAACATAAAAAGTCGAAATCAATACAAAAAGCTAAGACACTAGGGTTCACACGCCCAAATACCTATTAGGATTAGCCCTATAGGCAAGTTAAGCAAAAGAAAGATTAATACAATGAGTAGTAACGTAAACCATAGAGAAAACCCCTTGAATTCGTGGATGATAGCCATGATGGGTTGCTCAACGCCTCGAAGAATCCTCCTCCGAAGCTAGGTCGCAGTAAGGCCCTCCTCAATGCTATGCCGTGAGAGAATATTGATCAAAGCTGGTGAAGAACGCCCTAAATATCACCAAAGACCTCCTCTAGAACCCTAGTCACCTTTGCCCTTAAATTGCTTCTGCAAAAAGCCCGCGATCTCCAAAAGAATAGTGCAAATGACCCATTTATAATCACAAACCATGGTTGTCACTGCAGTCTTTAAAGTGCACCGTGGTGGATTTTCTCACGCGCCCGTGAGCTGCAAGAACTCCCAGAAACGCTGCCTTTATGCATCTTAGCTTCCTTTTCTCCTCAAGGCATTCACAGCCCACTGGTGAGAACAAACGCACTATGCTGAGACATAAACCAGACGACTTCAATGAAACATATAAAGAAGACGCTCTACTCAAGACTTATCAAGAGTCTGCTCAAGCAAACATGTAAAACAACCTGAGTGAACATTTGGAAGGCCATTACATCGAGGAACAAGAGACAATTGGAGAGAAAGGGCCAAGGAGAGCCTAAGTGCTCTTAATAGAAGGGTAGCCATTCGGGAAAGCACCTCCTGGTCCTGATCGAAAAATGAGAGCAGTGAAAACGTGGGACAAAGCAAGACATGAAAATGTGCCCCAATCTATAAAGCAAAATGTAACAATTCCTCACAGAAATCACAGCAAATGCATAAGAGGCACTCTCAGTCCGAATGATGATGAAGCTCTCTACCCTTGAATTTCAAAGCTCTTGATCACCTCCTCCAAGCCTCAAGTTTCAAGCTCTCACCAAGACAAGATGTCTTCGTTTCTTCTTCTTCCCTAAGTGCTCGTTGCCAAAAATTCCAAAAGTCCAAGAATGAATAACCTCAAATGCTCATATACCTCCTCCGATATACTCCTCCAAAGAAGCCCATGCCTTTCAAAATAGACCCAACACTCAAACGACCTCCATACTAGCAGATACTCGCTCATTGA
The DNA here is from genome assembly GCF_009730915.1 of Dioscorea cayenensis subsp. rotundata. NCBI lineage: Eukaryota > Viridiplantae > Streptophyta > Magnoliopsida > Dioscoreales > Dioscoreaceae > Dioscorea > Dioscorea cayenensis. Next base: position 6,300,620 of record NC_052473.1, read on the forward strand.
GGACTTCATTCTGGTGATACTGGCTCACTGAGGACCTCATCTGAGGCCATTTGGGGTAGGCAAAAGTGCACTCTAACACTCATAATAGTATCCATACTCGCATCAATGAGCACCTCATTGAGCTAGTATGCTCAAAACAAACTACTCTCTTCTTTGGCTATAGTATTCATCCTGGGGTCAATCTAGGCGCATCGAGGTCGTATGCCATGGTTCCATTTTTGACTTGAAAACCTCTAGGTGCCAAGCAGGTTAGCTACAGCGATCTTGCTGCAGGCGGATGCTCATAGAGATCAACTATAGTAAATGCGCTACAGTACCGCCCCTGTTTTTCTTCTCTTTTCCCCCAAAAGATATCTTCGTGTCCTTCGTAGCATTTTCGTGCCCTTGAAAGCAAATAACACACGATTAAGCACAAAACGAGCAACAATTCTTATAAAAAACATGCTAGAAGTATAGGATACATATACTGAAATATGTACATTTAGACACTTATCAGTGGGTAGTCGTATCCTGACAAATGGCATGTTGTGTATGTACCACAAGTGCAAGGGTTTATCAAAGTCATAATACCCTGCGGAGTGGCTAGTCAACCACATGGAATAGTTGATTAGAAACACAAAGATTGCTATTTAACTAGAGTTAAGATGAATCGATAATGATGAATAACAATCAATGTAAAAGATGGAGAGGCACCGATAACAAATGGGGCACCCAGACATTGTTCACCCTAGACTATTGTAGTGCAAGACCAATCATATGTTTCCTAACTAATGCTCAATGAGTCGTAGATCCTTAAACACACATTCCCAAAACTTAAGGTCAATTGTGACTAACCCTACACTATGCCCGTGGAGAAATCTCGCCCTCGACACCTCACATCGTAATAGGGTTGCTTTTAGGCTCTAGGGATTCTAAGTGACAAACCCTATTCCCTAAAATAGATCTAATGCTTTGGTCCAGGCGAAAAGACCCCTTAATCACAACTAAAACCCCGTGATACTAAGGATTATTTCAACACTTCACTCTATTGTTTAGTGAATTAAGTCGCAAATGTAGTTTGTCTCCTTAGAACTTCACCTATTGTGACCGCAAAAGAACTCTTTGGAACGTGAGGTAGGGTAAATCACGTACTGAGGGAAAAAGGGGACACTCATCACCTCTTGAGTCACCCTCCTCAATCCTCTCTAATCGAGTACTGTCTAACATTGATGGTGTGTCATACATCCACAAGGGATTACCAAAAATGGACTCTAACCCCTAGTGACCCTCTAACTGAAAATCAACTCAAAAAGCATTCATAATTGAACTCCAATTAAAACATCAATTAAAGAAAAAGTATAATAAAAAGTCAAAGAAAACAACATCATCCTAGGGTTTACAAGTCCAAGTACCCACTAGTTTAGCTCTCCATGGGAGAAAAATACAATCAATAATGAAATCAGTCAAAAATATGCAATCCATGAATAAAACACCCTTTAGTGTTCATGTCAATGGTCTTGTGCGGAGCCGCGCCTTCTAAACGTCCCGTGTCGCTCTAGGGCACACTCGCTGATCGCTGTCGATGAAATTTCTCCCAATAACTCTTCCTGAAGAAAAATGGGATGTCGAAGGCCGTAAACCCCTCCAAAACCAAGCCAAAGCCTCTCCAAAAACCTAGCTGCGGGCGCCTTCAAAGGTGGAGAAAAGATAGCCAAATATGGAAAAGTGGATCCTCAAATCAGGCGAAATCGCGACTTAAATAGGGCCGACTGCAGTACACGGGCATGTGGAATTTCCACATGCCCGCGGTGAATCTCCACGAAATCAATTCTTCCGCGCCCGTGAACAATAACGATGCGTAAATTTCACATTGATTTTGCTACTATAGTACTGCATGAAAATACTCCGAATCCGCACTTTTCATCGAGGCAAAATAACTAGCACACTGCTCTATGTTGTAGATTGCGCTTACATCTCAAACAAAAGCACATTTGATGACAATCTTGCTAGGTTTGCACAAGTCAAAACACATGAGTTTGACTGCCTTTGTGCCCCTCCAATTTGCATATTTCCTTGAACCCAACTGAAGTTGGCACACACTCACATGTCTTTGAGCACAACTTGTGTCTTCACTTTTGTTAACTCCAAAGATTTCATCAACTATGCACCCACCAACTCACTTTGGCTTCTTTTCTTTCCATATCTGTCTCCACAACCCTACATGCACAAAGAACACCAATACACACAGCATTAGCTTATGGAAAATCCGAGAAAAGTAATGCTCTATCATAAGAAAAGTATACTTTGTATTACTAATGCAACAAGCTTTTCCTTGTCCTCAAGCAAAATAAACATTAAAGTATAGAAGAAAGAAATATTGAAAGTGCTTAGCCTTAGGTTCACTCAAAGCACGGCAAGTGGAAGCATTCTACAAGTAAGTGTGGAATTCTCAACACCAAATACGAAAAGAAATCAATGCTCTAGCTAAAAACTCGAATCAAAGAAGACAACAAACCTGAAATCATGTGAGTGTGTGTAAACTGGCTCAAGTTGACCAAACGTTTACTTCTCAAAGTTCTAAGCATATGAGACTTATTTATATACAAGACAAAACAAAGAGATGGTAGTAACCTCACCCATCCTCTTAGGTAACCCTTTCCGTGTGGCCGCTAAGGTGGTTTTCACACTTCGGTGGTAGCTCTTTCTAACGGGCAGTAACTTTTACTCATCGGATGAGATAGTTCTTTCTCCTCATTAGGGCAGTCAAGTATCCGACTTATGAGAGTAGCTTCATATATCATAGGTGGTAGCTCTTTTCACACCAAATGCACACAACCAAAACAACCATTTTCATTTTTCAAAAATTAACATAATAAACAAAACTAATTAGTCCTTAACCATCGAACTTGAGTTTCCACAAGGTTTCAAGAACGAGTAGTGAAATAAGTGTCAATCGGGCAAAAATTTTAGAAATTAAAGTAAAATTAGAGCATGAAAAACATTCAATGTTAAAAATTCTCCTAGACTTAAGAATATGATCATTGCAACTAAGATGAACCGCTATTGGCTACATGAGCATGTATTTTCAGTTAAAACTTGTGTAAAGAATATGTGAATGAACTCCCTCCCCACACTTAAGATGTACATTGCCCTCAATGCACGCAGATGCAAGCATGATGGAGATATAAAATCAAAACAAAAGCATATGTGGAAGTGGGCAATTAAAAACAATACTCCCTGAACTCAAATGGTACGCTTGATGGAGCTATATTCATTGAGAGTTGAGCTAATGAGTTGTGGAGCTACACGCCGCCATAAGACCGTGTCCATGACTATTGCTTCAAAGTCCATACTCACAAGACCATCTGCATGTATACACAAGGGGGTTCAGTGAAGCTCAACAAAAATAAAACAAACTCGATTATATAAAGATATGAAAATGAAGTACACCTCGAGACAACTGAAAATAAAAGACAAACTTAGAAGGAAAATACTTTTGAGGTAAAAATACAAAAACTTTGAAAGCAAAACGAGAAAAGATGCCCTCAAGCGTTGGTGTCACTGTTAGCTGCTCTACTGCTGGTGGCGGTGAAGAGGTAACTGGTGGATCGACTGGTGCTGGAGCTGGTGAGTGGGTAGTCAAATCCATAGGGAATAGTAATTAGAAACACAAAGATTGCTATTTAACTAGAGTGAAGATGAATCGATGAGATGATGAATAAGAATAAATGCAAATAGAAATAAGAAAAGAAGAAGGAGGCACAAATAATAGATAGGAGAGGCAACGGACGTATAAATGGGGTACCCGATTGCTCACCCTAGGAGTATTGTTTCAAGTTCAAGCCCAATCATTATGTTCAATAGTTAATGCTCAATGAGTCGTGGAGATCATTAAACACATGGTCCCAAAACATAAGGTCAACCGTGACTAACTCACACTATGCCCCGTGGAGAAATCTCTCGGCCTCGACACCTCACACTTTGCTAGGTTGCTAGGATCTAGGGATTCCAAGTGATCAAAACCCCTATTCTTTAAAAATAGATCTAACCATTTGGTCCCAAGGAAAGACCTCTAGTCACAACTAAGCCCCGTACATCTGGCTTACCAACGATTCACTACTCGTTGCTTGCGTAACTAAGCCCTAAGCTCGAGTTTGTCTCTTTAGCACTTCACTCTATTGTGACAGCAAAGAACTCATGGAACATGGAGGTAGGATAAATCACGCCGGTCACAAGGATTACCAAATGGTTCTCAACCCTAGTGTCACTCTAAGGGAAAATCAACTCATTGTACATTCTAAGATTGGAACTCAATTAAACATCAATTAAAAGGAAACATAATAGTCAAAGAAATGCAACATCATCCTAGTGGTTTACAAGTCCGGTACTCACTGAGGGCTTTAGCTCTCCATGGAGCAAAGGCACAATCAATAATAAAATCAAAAGTAAGGGCAATGTAATCTATGAATAAAACACCCTTGGTATTTATGCTCTCGGTGGTCTTCGTGGAGTGGGTCCGTGTCTTCTAAAGGTCCCATCATCAATCCTAGGGCACATGTCGCCAGATCGTTGCTGACGAAAGCTTCCCCAATAAGTCTCTTCTTAATGAAACATGATGTTGAAGCCCATAAATACCTATATAACCTTTCCCAAGCCTCCAAAACCCTAGCTACAAGTGCTCCAAAGATGGTGAAGAGATGAGCAGATTGTAAATAGATTCTCCAAACGAGCTGAAATCACGACATAAATAGGGCTATAATAGGCACCCACATGGGAGTGTGCACTCTTACATGCCCGCGAATCTCTAGGAAATCGATTTTTTGCGGCCCGTAAATGACTACTATAGAGATTACTATATTGCTTTTGCTACAATAACCCGCCACAAACGACCGCTAAAAATACTCCTAAATCCACACTTTTTCATTTAGGCAACATAAATGGTCACACATCTATTTATGAGATTGCGTCGGATCTTCAAATAAAAGCACATTTGAACGACAATTCAGCTAGCTTTGCACAAGTCGGAACACATGAGTGTGACCGCCTTTTGTGCCTCAATTTGCATATTTCGTTGAACTCCAACAGTGTGGCACACACTCACATGTCTTTGAGCACAACTGTTTCTTCACATTTGTTAACTCCAAGATTTCATCAACTATGCACTCGTAATATACTTTCACTTCTTTTGCTTCTATATTTGTCTCCACAATCCTCACAGTGCACAAAAAGAACACAAATACACATGCATTAGTGATAAAATCTGAGAAAAGTAATGTTCATCACAACAAAAAATACTTCTTGTTACTAATACACAAGCATTTCTATCATATCCATAGGAATAGTGATGAAACACAAGGATTGCTATTTAACTAAAGTGAAGATGGATCATGACACGCAGCGTCTCGAATATGCGTGACGTGCTAGTACAGGTGTTGAAGTAATAATATACCGTGAGTCTGAGCCAAATCCAAGGAGCAGGCTACTAGTACTATCTTTCTCCGCTTAGCCTAATGATAAATATAAAGGTGTGGTGATCTATAGTGCTAAGAAATGAATACTGGGAGACGTAATATGCAAGGGTGAAATGGATGGAGATCTCAATCGAGAGAAGTGGGAGTATTCGGCAATGCCCCTAGTGATCGTATTAGGTACCGGATAAAGCAAAGTGTTTCTATGATGAGTAAGTTAAGTCATGGAAATCCAAATATAATCGGATCCGACCTCCCGATCACACGATAGTAATCCCCTCACGAGGTCCCGAGTGAGGAACTCGTGCTCAATCTCAACAACTCACAAGATATGCGACTGCAAAGCACTCTAGGATTCCTAGAGGTGTATCTGATTCGTAAAGATTGATCCAACCATAATTCCCGTGAAGGATCCTTACCCCTACAAGGTCCCGAAGGAGAAATCTCTCAACTCACGCCCCACACCAAAATATGGTTGCATACTGACTTTTAGGGAACGCAGATAGAATACACCAATCTGAGGAAGAGGATGCTCACTATCTCATGACTCACCTCTCAACCCTCTTCAATCTTGAGATTCTAACCCTAATGGAGACCTCCTCTCTTTACCAAGGTAATAAATCATGCAAACCAAATAAACCAAAGATCAATAAGCAAGCATTAGAAAGGTCAGATTAAAAACTTAATCAAAACCTCGATTAAATAGAAACACGTAATCAAATCCTGAAAAATATGAGAATCTTAGGGTTCTACAAGCCCAAATACATCTCTAGGGTTTTAGCTCTCCATGGAGAAACTACAAAACACACCATCAATGAATGAAAGTACATTAAAACCATAGAAATAAAACCCCTTTATATATGAACGGATGGCCTTGATGGAGAGCTTTGACATCTTAAAGGACCCACTCGTAAGCTAGGTTCACTAGTGGCTTCCTTGATGCTATGATGGAGGAGGACCGGACCATCAGTCAGGACGAGCACCCAAAGCCGCAGAAACGATCTCTTCTCCAAACACTAGCTGGCCCCACCCTCAAGAGGCGCACAAAAGATGAGAGGAAAAGAATAGGCAAAACGGGTCTATTTATCGGGCCTTATACTCGACCGCCACTGCGGGCCCCCACGCTACCATGTGAGATTTCTCACGACGCCCGCGGGATGCGTGACTTGCATCGCTGCCATGTACTCATGCGCTACAAGCATTTTCTTCACAAAACTCTGTCCCAAATAGCTTATGCTCCTCTCTTAAGGCTACATATCCGGCACATAATACCATGTGGTAGGCTATGCAAACTTTTCATCATCGAAGTTATCTTTGAGAGGTCTTGCAATCTTCACAAAGAGAAGGAACATGAAGATGTGGTCAGCCTGTGCCTCCTCCAACTAGTGAATCGGATTTCTTGAATCTTCTTGAAGTTGCACACTATCTCCACGCGATGTGAGCTTCCTCTCGTGTCTTGGTCCTTGAAGTAGAACAAGAACTCCCAACATTGTGTCTTTATAGCCTATCTTTTGCTTCCTTTTTACTCTTCAAGGCATTCACAACCTATATGGTGCATAAAAGAACACCAAATACATAATATGAGACATAAATCATTTTAAAATGATGCTCATGCATGTAAAACATATATAAATATATGTCTACTCAAGCACTTACCAGATCATTAATGGTATGAACTAATATCAATATGAAAAGAAATAAAAAGAACAAGTAAAGAGAGACGCTATAAAAAAGTGAGGAAAAGGCAATCGACATGTAAAAGGGCACCCATATTTTCCTCTCCCTAGAACTACCTGAAGTGTAAGACCAACTATTATGTCTCCTAATTTAATCTTAATGAGTCTTGAAATCCTAAATTACATTGTTCCAAACCTAAGGTTGTGACTAACCCTGCATTTATGACCAAATGAGAAAATCACTCGACTCAACACTTCGCATTGTGCAAAGTTGCTTGATAAGTGTTTAGGTGATATGAATGCGAAAGCATTCTTTTCCTTATGTTGAGACATTACTTTTCTCAGTGTTTTTACATTGATATGTGTGCTTTTTATGTTACTTTTATGTGTATGGTTGTGAGGCTCGAGTATGAAGGAAATAGGCTAATGGATCATAATGCACTCTATTTTGGAGAAGATCCTGCTAAGGTTCAAACATCTAAGAGATAGACTGTGTGAGATGCTAGAGCGTGTGCCAACCTCCTCGCATTCGAAAGTGAGCACATCCATTTGGAGGGCACAAAAGGCAAATCACACTCGAGCATTCCGCCTTATGCATTATAAGAATAGGAGCTCCACCAACATATATATCATCGAAGACACAGAAGTGATTCCCCACGTGAACGCATGTGTACTGCTTATGCGTACTCGGCTTCCATGCTAATGCACCGCTCATAGCACTGAGAAAACCTGAGAACGTAGAGAATCACACGGCTTGTGGAAATTATCCATGCCCGTCGTGGAAATTCCCTAGCACGGCGCGTGTATCACTCCACGCCCATGGAGTTGCCCGAATCGGCCCTCATTGTAAAGCCGATTCAGCCCCCGATTTTTGGTATTCTTTTTCTCCATCTTTCCCCAACTTGCAGTAGAGGGCTTCGCCTAGGGTTTCATACGGGGTACTGGCCAAGGTTTTGGAGAGGTCTCTACGGGCTTCACATCGTGATTCCATTAGGAAGAAGGCTGGCAGGGGAGCTTTTGATCGAGCGTATCCTATACCGAGCGAAGGAATACTTGGATGACGAGTGAGACTTTCAAAGACCATCGACACGACCATCGAGGGTCTTTTATGGGATTCATTGCTTTTTACATTCGATTTCTTTTGATTGTGCTTAGCTCCCATGAGAGTTAAACCCCTAGTGGGTACTGGGTGATTGTGAACCCCTAGGATGGCTCGTTTCATTGAACTTCTTTATTATGCTTCCAATAAATTGATGTCTACTGTGAGTTCCAACCCTGAATGCTTGATTCTATGCCATGCTCCAGAGCGACACCCAGGGCTGTGAGTTCCTCATGGGTGAACTCCCAGGAGTGAGTGACAACACTACGAGCCAAGCCAGACAAAAGCTAGGTTGGAGGGGTCGAGAGGCGGAGCGATAAGGCTGTGACCGTCTTTCCTCCGGGACGTGATAAGATGCACTCTCCATTTCCCGAGTTCTTTGCGGCATACTGTAGAGTGGAATGGTCTAAGGACGAATCACCGGTACCCCATCTTTATCGATCACTGGCCTCCTCCTTACTTTTGCTATCTTACTTGTTGCTTTTAATGCTAGAATTGAACTCATTGGCTCGGGTTACACTTTATCATCGTTGACACTCCAGCGAGCTAAGAATCGACCAAGTGTCTTTACCCCTGCGCCCTCGTGGATTAGACGGGCCCACCCGGGATTATTACTGACAAACCCGGCCGCACTATGCGGATATAACCGTGGAGGACCTATCGTTGTGGCGTCGCTGTCGACCAGGCGTTTAGAGATACTGCACTTTTGTTTTGTTAGCTATTTTCCACCACACACTTTTATTTTCATATCTTCTTATTCTATCATCGCCTCCCGATTTTCTCCTTATTTTCTTGGTGCTATTTGCTCTGGGACCTTAGCTATCACCACACTTCTTTGCTTGAACATACACTTCGAAGGAAAGTGAAAGAACCGTCAGATTTCAGAAACTGACTTAATCCAGCTCTGACTTTGGAAGTGAGAAGGATCCGAAAATGTGTGCGTATCAAAATGAGCAAACAACGAACACCATCCAATTATGCCGCTCTTCTAGCAGTTGTATGACACAATCGAGCACTGTGCGCACCATGCGCCTCATCCTCTCGAACCAAAGCCGCATTCATCCATATGCCATGTAAGTCAGTCCTGAGCACACCAACCGGGCTCGGCCGATGAGGATCCAACGCTACATAGAGAGCTTCCTCGAGGTGTGTGCGACATGCTGAAGATAAATGGTGTGATGGATGATGCATCAAACTGTGAGAGCCTTCCCATTTTCCTCAAAGGGGAAAGCAAAGCAATGGCTACACCTCATTACTGTAGAGGCCGAATCAATCACATGGGAGGAGATGGTAGAAGCTTTTCTTAGCTCCGCTATTTTCTCCTCCGAAAATCAAGCCAGCTTTAGGAACGAGATCTCATCCTTTATGCGCTTGGAATTGGAGTCTCTATTTTGAGACACGGAGGCTTTGTTGGAACACCATGACGCAAACCGTGTCCGCACACGATTCCCCGAGGATGATTGTTCAAACCTTTCTGGCCAATGGTTTGAACCCCGAGTACAAGGCAACCTCTCAGTATACGGGCGTGTATTACACTCTTTAGGTAGCAAAACTACTCTAAGCATGTCAATTAATTGGAAGAAATGGGGTTGGAAGATAGCTGCCAAGTGGAAACGCTAGGAGAAGAAAAAGGTGGCCGGTCTCCATGAAATTGATGCGGTAACTCTCACTATGCCGCGGAGAGTTTTGAGTAAGAAAGCTAGGATTTTATAGCTTCTAACGAGAGTTGCGCCACGACCAATCGCATCTGCTTGTGGTGGAGGACATGCTCCTCCGATTGCACAAATCGGGCCATCGTGATGTTTCTTCGCCTGGAGAATGTTGACTCCCAGTGTAATGGAATGAGACCTGCAAGGGATTCCATACAAGAACACCCACACTCATAGTGGAAGAATCATCCTCAACTTTTCATGGAGTAATCAAGGACCTTCGGCTGTAAGACCATGCCACACGGGTTCTAACAACAACAGCAAGTGGGAGACAGTAATTTCAGTGCTTGGAAAACCCGAACGATAGATTTAGAGAAGCACTTGCTTGATCGGTCAATCAGCGAAAACAAGGTTTGAATCACCGAGGTCACATAAGAATCACACCGCCTCCCTTGCACAATCTTCAAAATCAAGTGGGGAAATTGCAAGTCTCTCCGAAAGGCCACTATAGAAAGTTTTTACCAAGCCAACACGGAAAACCAACCCCAGAGAATATGTGAAGGCGATCGCTGGAGAAGTCGGTCAGAGGTTGAAGGAGGCTTCCGAGTGAGAAGCCGAGAGAACACGCACCCCGAGGTTGTAGAGGTCGAGAAGGAGCAAACAAAGAGAAAGAGGTGGCACCTCACCTCTCAAGCTAAGAATCCCTTATTCCTCTAGATTGAAGAATGACCAAAGGGATGAACAAAGATAAGAAGTTCCCCGAGTTTGTTCAAGCAACTCCACATCAACATTCCTTTTGTTGAGGCTTTTGGCTCAAATGCCTAAGTATGAAGTTCCAAAGACCTATCGACCAACAGGAGTAAAATTGGAGGAGAGTGCTTTTAGTGAAGTTGATGCTTCATGCCTCGGGCGGCAAAGGTAGAAAAAGAACATGCCGAATGAAAGAAGAAGGACCCAAGTTTCATTATTCGTAACATCGGGCTACTTAGGTGAGGAAATGGCATGATGGATTCGTGGGGCAAGTATCAACGCCATGCCATATACTTTCTTTCCAAAAGCTAGGCTTGGGTGAGCCTAGGCTCTACCTTGGATGACTTCTTACAATTGGCGACCGAATCAAGACGCCTCCGAGAGCATCATTGAAGACGTGCTTGTCAAGGTGACAAGTACATTTTTCCTAGTTAACTTCAGTAGTGCTAGATGTTATGAGGATGTCGATGTACTCGATACTTGCAGTTATCTGCTTTTATGGACTTCAAAGCATTGATTGACATGGACGGCTAAGAGCTCACATTGAGAGCTCGGAGACGAGAAGCTCACTTACCGCTGTCGAGGGTTACGCGGCATTCTCTCGCCTTTGATGACACTTTGTATTTTCTAGACACATCGATGAGATTGTTGATGTAATATACAGAAATGTTCAACCCGATCCAGATAAAGGTTTGTCTCGACCAAGAGGAGAGCAATGAAGAAGTAATGATGCTTTGGTTCGGAATGGAGAGAAACATCTCACCGATCTTGAAGAAGGTGTCTGAAAATGAAGAGAGCTAGAGACGCACACCAAAAGCCCCAAGACTCAAGGAGACATACATGAGCCAAGGAAGTTGGATGAACGATTGCTAGGTGGTCCGAAGCCCTGACTAGTACACCCTATACCCTTAAGAGACTTGCTCGTCATAGCTTTCAAGTTATGGGTAAGAGAGCAACCCTCATTCATGAACCCCCGCGGAGGGTAAGAAAGATACGCCGCTTAGTGACATTAAACAAGTGCTTCTTGGGAGGCAAAACCCAAGTGTTTTTCTATTCGCACTTTTAGTTTAGTTTGTTTGCATGAATAAATTGTTAAGTGTTGGTGTTTCAATTTTTGAGTGCTTGTGCTGCGATTTTATTGTGGGTTTTTAAAAGAATTCATTGTGTGTTTTGTTGCGAATTGGCGAAAAATTGGTCGCTTTGAGTTCTATTTTGTGTTTTTATCTGGCAAATTTTGCATAATAGGGTAGGCTCGGGAAGTGTGTCAACATGTTCGTAATATTTCGCAGAGCCCGAGTTTTTCTAAGTCATCTAGAGAAAAACACACGGGTGTGGGAATTTCCAAGACGCCTGCGGGATGTGTACCGAACTCATCCGAGGGGCACGCATGCAGTTGCCCCTGGTGGACGCATCATGGGACTAGCGACGCGGGTACTTCCACACGCGCGTGTGCCTTCTGCTAGTGTTGGGCGATTTTCCCGAGAACACACAGTGCGTGGACCTGCCCTTGTGGGTGACTCTTGTGAACCACACACGCAAGGGTAATTTCCTGACGCCTGCGCTAAACTCGCAGTTGCTCCCTCTCCAACCCGAGAAAACACAGACGCAAGGGCCGCGCGTGAATTGGGCTTATGAATGTCCACGCCTGTGGGGAATTTCTGCACGCGCAAGACTTGATATCTTCTCGGATGTCCAGGAAGCCACGGGCGCAAGGCCTCACTGAGTCCCGCGCATCGGGCGTGATATTTTCCGCACGCCTGCAGATATCATTCTAAGTCGTGAGAGTCCCCGAGAACGACAGGGTAGCAGATGACCCCTGTGAGTGAAGCGAGGAGCACAGGGTAGAATTTCCACACGCCTGTGATGCACTGCACGTCAAAAAGTCATGAGTTCTGTTTTAAAAGAGGATGATTTCTCTCCTCTTCACGACTCCTTTTTAACTCGAAAACACTCTCACAATACTCTCCTAGTCCATCGCACTACGCAGGATTTTAGCAAAAGTTTTTCCTCACGACTCTTCATTTACTCACTCTCATCGCTCGGTAAATCCTTTTTCATCATCTTCTTCACTAATTCATGATTTCTATTGATTAATCTGGTTAATAATGCTTCAGTTCTTCAATTGGAACAATGATTTATGTTTAGAACGAAGTTAGAGATATTATCGAGTTGTATTATTGGATTGTTGATGCTAGTCAGTGCGGGTTCTCACGCCTGTGAATCCACACGAGCGCAGCGGAAATTCCACGCGACCGCGGATTTTTGCAAGTATTGTTTTATCAACTTGTTTGACTAATTTTGTTTAAATTTGGGCAGCATCATGGCACCTAGGTCAAAGACAGTGTCGATAAGAGGCCACGTGAGTCATCCTCTCGAGCCCGCGAGGGCATGTGATTTGGCGATTCTAACATCGGTCCGTTATGGCGCTTATCGAGACCCGCTCTGGACAGACTCCGATTCCTGACACGACTATACCACGAGATCTTCAGTGAGATGAGTTCGCTGATGAGGTTGAGGACCTTGTTTAGATGGTGGGTGGCGCATAGTTGTTGACGATTAGAGAGCCAGACCATCCGAGAGTTTGCACTGAGGTGCTCTCCTCACTGAGCTTTGATAGAGCCTTTGCTAGCTTCGGCGCTTTAGGCACCATCTCGCCTGCAGTGTTTGAGCGCCACCATAGCTTAAGCATTATGCAGTTTTCCATACTACTTGGTTTATACGAGGAGGCATTCACAGATACAGAGGAGTATGCACAGTTGCCTACTAATTATCCTTGAACCTTGACCCCGCAGAAAGCTTACATAGTGCTATGTGGTCAAGGTCAAGATCGGGCTCTGGGGTGTCCAAGGCCACGTGCCTTTCCCAACTCTGCCCTCTGAATATTTGCACGCCCATCATGAGTAGGTCGGTGAATGGCCGGGCGAGCATGATCTGTGTGTGGCCGTCGAGGAGTTCGCCGCATTTGTACTCGATGGTAGAGAGCGCATCGCATCCACTAGGGCAATATCTTGGTCGATTACATCGGACATCGATGACGATATGACGCGGGAGCGATCTTCTCGGGCCCTTACATTACGAGATTAGTGCTGGGTATGGGTCTCTTGGATTCGATTCACGGGGCCAAGAAGACGAGTGTACCCACTCCCCTGGGTCTAGAGACGATGATGTTGATGGGCATGGTCCGCAGGTTCTGGACGTGGGTTTTTGCGTTAGTCCTACCAGCGGAGATAGGCGAGGATGAAGGTGATGACGCCGAGCATCTCAGCCCCACCCCCGAGCCTCGCAGCCCCGCATCGATGGAGACCGAGGCACCTCCGGGACGTCGAGGAACCACCCCATGCATACTAAGCTTTTTCACCATCTCGAGCCAATGATCGCTTGAGGAGGCTCATCGAATGCTATAGGAGTGGTCCGAGCTGAGATTGCGCGAGATTAGGGCTACGTGAGCTACCAAGATACGTGAGTTCATGGCACGCTTCAACATATACAGAGATTCTAGAGCGAGACGTTGCCTCATCATTTTGTCTCTGCGCTCAGGACTCTTGAGCCCCTCGCCTCTCGAGAGCCTCCTCTTCGACCCGAAAGACCGAGGACCCACTATATGCTTCCACTTGTGCTAGTAGCGTGAGCATCAGAGTGACTCGATACTTGACCTTTCTTTTTACTTTCATGCATTTTACTTTATCTTATTTTTCTTGTTTTTAGACTTTGTTCACTCGTAAAAGGATTTTCCTTCTCGAGTTTATGTTATTTTTGCATTATCGAGGTTGTATTCATTGCTTCATCTTTTATACACTCGGAGTTATTTTTGTGTTTTTCTTGAGCTTCACTGAACCCTCGTGTATGCGCAAGATGGTCTTGTCTTCTCGGAAATTGAGACTTAGTCATGGGCAAGGTCAAGGTGCTTTGGCACTTGACCGTGTGAGCTTCACAACCCGTTGGAACACTACTCCCATGGAATTTGTTCATCAAACACAACACTAGGAGTCAGGGGAGTATTGTTTTGATTGCTTCTCCCACATCTATTTTTGAATGATATATTTTGAGTGAGTTGCATGAGTACATTGAGGGACAATGTACAACTTAAGTGTGGGGGGAAGAGTTTCATAGTGCACACTATTTTCTATTGTTCTTGATTGTTATATGCTCACATAGCCAATGGCGGTTCACCTTAGTTGCAATGTTTGTATTCTTAAGTCTGGGAGAATTCTTAACATTGAATGTTTTCATGCTCTAGTTCTTGCTTGAATTTTTAGGAATTTTTGCCCGATTTACACTTAGTGTACTATTCACTCTTTGAACTCTCACTGAAACTCATGTTTGATGTTAAAGAGACTAGTTAGGTTTAATTTTTGTGTTAAACTCTGAAAAAAAAAAATGAAAATGAAAAGAAGGAACAAAATAGTTTTATTGTTTATTTGTGTTTGTTGGGTGGAAAGAGCTACCACCTATGAAGTATGAAGCTACTCTCACAAAGTCGGGATACTAGTTATGCCCTAATGAGAGAAAGAGCTATCTCATAGGATGAGTGAAAGCTACCACTCGGGTAGAAAAGAGCTACCACCTCGAAAGTGTGAAAGCCACATGAGCGGCCTCTTTGGAAAGGGCTACCTTAGAGCATTGATTTTTCAGTATTTAGTGTTGAAAAATTTCCTTACTTGTACAATGCTATCTTTGTATACTTTGGTGAACCTAAGGCCAAGAACTTTCAATATTTTCTTCATTGATGCACAGAATGTTCACAGCCGGCCGAGAATCCACATGGGCATGTGGAAATTATCCACGCCCATGTGGACATTCCGCACGGGCGCGTGTATCGTCCACGACCATGGAGTTGCCCGATTCGACCATATTTAAAAGCCGATTCAGCCTCGATTTTGGTATTCTTTTCTCCATCTTTTTCCCCAACTTGCGGGAGAGGGCTTCGCTAGGGTTTCGAGGGTATTGGCCAAGGTTTTTGGAGAGGTTCTCATGGCTCCGACATCGTGATTCCATTAGGAAGAAGGTTGGTAGGGGAGCTTGATCGAGGCGTATCCTATAGCTGGACGAAGGAATACTTGGATGATGAGTAGAGGACTTTCCACAAGACCATCGACCACGACCATCGAGGGGTTTCTTTATGGATTCATTGCTTTTTACATTCGATTTCTTTGATTGTACTTAGCTCCATGGAGAGCTAAACCCTAGTGGGTACTTGGGTGATTGTGAACCCTAGGATGTATTCGTTTTCATTGAACTTCTTTTATTATGCTTTCCAATATATTGATGTTTATTGTGAGTTCCAACCTTGAATGCTTGATTTTATGAACATTTCCCTAGAGTGACACTAGGGTTGAGAGTTCTTGTTGGTAACCCTTGGAGTGAGTGACACACCACGAGCGCTAGACAAAAGCTAGGTTGGAGAGAGTTGAGAGGGTGAGTCGAGAGGTGCAGGGACCGTCCCCCTTTCTCCCTCCGACGTGATAGATTCTACCTCCATTCCTCGAGAGTTCTTTGCGGCCATAATAGAGTGAATGGTCTAAGGGATGAATCTCTCGCTGAGCCTATTCACGCGTGCAATGGAGTGAAGCGTTGAGGTGATCTTAGTATCTAAAACTTAATTGTGCCTAGGGACCTTCCACGACCAAAAGGGTTAGGTCTAAATCTTGGAAGATATTTATCACTTGGAATCCCTAGAGCTCATTGCAACTCTATGCAGAGTGAGGTGTTGGGATTGTTCGATTTCTCCTCCCGGGACATGTATATAGTTAGGCATAGTTGACCTTAGATTTGGGACTATGTATGTATGGATTTCCACGACTCACCATTGCATCGATTAGGAAGCATAATAGAGGGTTCTTGCACTTGAAAACGATTATCCTAGGTGAAGCATTATCCGAGTACCCATCTTTTATCGATTGCCTTGCCTCCTCCTTACTTTTGCTCTCTTACTTGTTGCTTTTAGTTCCTGGGAATTGAATCGTTATCACACTTATCATTGTTGATATTCCACATAGCTAAGAATCGAATTAAGTGTCTTTACACCCCTAATCCCAAGTGATTCGACCCCGCTCACCCGGGATTATTACTTCAACAAACCCGTGCACTTGCGTGGATATAAGCAGGACCTTGTCATTGCTTAAAGCTCGGGATTCCAAGTGATAAATCCCTATTTCCTAACATAGATCTAACCCTTTGGTCCGGAGAAAAGATCCCTAGTCACAATTAAGCCCCTAGCACTAACTAATATTCCAACGCTCACTCTATTGCTTAGTGCAACTAAGCCCCGGTAGAGTTCCTCTCTTAGCACTTCACTCTATTGTGACCCCAAAGAATTCTTGAATACGGAGGTAGGATAAATCACATTGAAGGTGAAAGGACGCCCACTCACCTCTCGATCCACTCTAATCTTGTTTTGTCTAACTCCCCATGGTGTGTCACTCACTCACAAGGTTTACCAATGTGGGCTCAACCCTATTGTGACTCTATGGGATAACCCATTCAATAAGAATTCAAGATTGGAACTCAATTAAAGACATCAATTAAAGAAACATAATAGAAAGGTCAAAAGAAACAATATCATGATAGGGTTTATAAATCCATATACCCAATAGGAGTTTGGCTTTCCATGGAGCAAGATATAACTAATAATGAAATCAAAAGTAAGAACATGTAATCTCATAATTAAACCACCTTGGTATTTGTGTTGATGAGTCTTGTGGAGTTACCGTGTCTCTCCAAAAAGTTTCTTTTCAAGGCTTTGCAGGTCACACCTCGCCAAACAGATTCTGATAAAGCTCCTCAATAAACTGTCTCAAGGAACGTGGATGTTGAAAGTCATAGAACCACTCCAAATACCTTTGCCAAAGCCCCCCTAAATGCTAACTGCAATTGCTTCCAAAGATGGTGAAGAGATGGGCAAACAATGGGAAAAAGATTCCCCAAACGGGCTAAAATCGCAACTTAAATAGAGTCGAATCGGGCATCCCACATGGCGTGTCAAATTTCCACACGCCCATGTGAATCGCTAGAATTGATTTTCTTCGCCTATAAATTGAACTACTACGAACATCTACAAGAAGTCGCCTAAAATACTCCCGAATTCACACTTTTCATCGAGGCCACATGAACGGGCACACTACATGCGTAAATCACGTCAGTATCCCTCAATAAAGTCATATATAATGACAATCTTGCTAGCATTGCACAAGTGAACACATGAGTGTGACTACCTTTTGTGCCCTCCAATTTGACATGTTCACCGAGGCACAATGGAGGTTGGCGACACTCATATGTCTTTGAGCACAACTTGTGTCTTCACATTTGTTTCACTATAAGATTTCATCAACAACGCAGTATTCATGATCTATGATAAGTGCTTGAGCAGTATATTATTATATATATGTTTTACATGCATCGAGCATCATTTTTACTCATGGTTTTATGTCCTCTAATACTGTGTATTTGGTGTTCTTTAACGCATATAGGTTGTGAATGCCTTGAAGAGTAAAAAGCAAGCAAAAGATAGGCTATAAAGACACAATAGTTGGGGGAGTTCCTGCTCACTCAAGGACCAAGACACGAGAGGAGTTCATAAACATGGAGATGTGTGTGCCAACTTCCAAGAAGATTCAAGTCAATTCACTATTTGCAGTGGCACAAAGGCAGCTCACATCTTCATATTTCATTCTCTCTTTGTGAAGATTGCAAGACCTCTCAAAGATACGCTTTCCGACGATAGAAAAGTTTTGATAGCCTACCACATGGACGCGAAGTGCGACAGGCGGCCTCAAGTGGAGAGAGAGAGTGTTTCGATCGCATTTTTGTGAGAAAGTACTCGTGAGCAAATTTAACGTAGTACTCGACCGTAATGTCATTTCATAGCAAAATATTGCCACGCCGCCCGCTGAGGGAAATTCCCTCGGCCCACGCCGGGCGCGGTGGAAAATCCACACCCAGCGATGCGGCACGTGATGTATCGCGGATCTAAGGCCTATAAATAGCCGC
>NC_052473.1:6320226-6322726 GCF_009730915.1 Dioscorea cayenensis subsp. rotundata
AACGCTCAGCAGATTGTGAGCTAATTTAGGCACAAATTGAACATTCTTCAAGAGTTTTACCTTGCCATTGTTTGTTGTTATGGAAATTGTACCTTTTCCTTCAACTTGGACTACATTATTGTCTCCAAGCTTCACAGTTTGTTTGTAACTCTCATCCAGCTCTCTAAAGAGGTCCTTCATCCCTGTCATGTGGTTTGAGCAGCCGCTATCAACCACCCAGATGCTGCCTTGTGCTTGAATGGACTCAACATGAGCCATAAACATGTTGCCAGCTTCCTCTTCCTGTGTTTCTGCAATGTTGGCCTCCTTCTCCTTGAACCAGCATTCTGCCTTCACATGACCATATTTCTTACAGTGATGGCATTGAATATGGCCTTTATAGTGCTTCTGATCATTGCTTGACCCTCTGCCAAAGCTTCTACCTCGGCCTCTTCCTCTTCCTCTACCTCTGAAGGAGCTCCTCCCTCTGCTTCTTCCACCATAGGTGTCTGATTTCTTCATACCAGATACTTCAGCTTCAACCTAGAAGGCTTTGGGTTCAGGTGTATCAAATGTTCTGATCAGCATATCTTCATGAGATTTGAGTGATCCGCTGAGCTCATCCATGGACAACTTTGTCAGGTCCCTTGCCTCTTCTATCGCAGCAACAACGTGATTGAACCTTGGGTGTAGGCTTCGTAGGACTTTGGCAGCAACATCTTGATCAGTGATGGAATCTCCATAGACTTGCATTTGATTGACAACACCAGTAACACGAGTGAGGTACGCTTGAATGTCCTCACTGCCCTTCATTTGGAGTGTTTCATACTCCCTCTTCAGATGTTGTAGCTTGACAGTGCGTACTTTGGAGGAACCCTAGTATTCATTTTGAAGAATAGACCAGGCTCGCTGTGAGGTAGTGGCAGCCGCTATGCGAGGGAGAATGGTGATGTGTAGAGCTGATTGGATGAGAAAGAGAGCTTTGGAATCCCTCTTCCTGTTCTCCTTCACACGAGCCTCATCTCCATCTGTGGAGTACCCCTGTTCCACTAGCTCCCAGAGGTCATGTGAGAGAAACAGCGTCTTCATCATCATCTTCCAATATTCGAAGTTTTCTCCCGTGAAAATGGGTACGGAAGGAGAGGAAATGTGCATCCCTGCGCCATTCGTGGATCCCATAGCTCTGATACCAGAGATGTTGGAGTTTGAATCAGTGATGTAGCTGTTTTGATATTAAAAATGGAGATAGATTCACAGATGCTGTATCTATATTTCCAGGAAGAAGACAAAACAAAGCCTTTATTGATTTGTCAAAACATCACTAACACTAAACAAAGAGACAATGCTTAATTTAAAGTAAATCACGCACGCACAACCACGTGACATGATGGTACCTATTCTAACTCCTTTATTGAAGGAACTAACTAACTGACATGCTGACCAGTTCTAATGAAGACTTCTTCATCTTGTGAGCATTATCCATCCACATCAGTATGTGAATTACTAATATTAACAGAAGGGGTTAGGCTCCTCAAAGGCGACCTTGTTGTCATCACGGACGAGCACTTGCTATGAAAAAGTTCTGGTTGATGTAAATAGCCTCCACGGGCGAGTGAGTGTCGGAGTTGTTCTCTTCCTTTGCCTCGGAAGCGGCTCCCCGAGAGGTCTCATTCAGGTGACAAGAGATCAAGCTGGAAACCATCGCGCTTGTCAAAGAAAAGCTTTGTTGCCAATGCGTTGGATGACAATGTCCCATGGGTAAATAGAGTGCGGGGTGCACATGAGGGTGGAGGGGATAGCATCGGTGACAAAGACGGTAGTTTTATCTTCATTAGCGAGGCGATGAGATGACGGGGTCGTAGGGTAGTGGTGACCTTGAAAAAAATTCTCGGTCTTGAAGTGCTCCACGTGGCACTCGTTCTTAGGGGTCGACGCGATGTAGGAGCGGTCATAGATCTCGAGGTCACCACAAATCGGAAGGTCTTCTCGCTGACCGAGGTCCATGGTGAGCATTAGATGCACGGGTGCGGAAGATCGGTGGTTATGGTGATAAAGCTGATCCCGATTGCACACTCCTCCTCGGCCTCGCGGCGGCGGGCTTCGACTTTCTCATCACGTCGATGATGCCATTTTCGAGTCATCAATATTGTCCCTCCCAAGATTGAAGACCGGGTCGCTCCGCATCGCTGGAATCACTATCTCCGAATTAGAATCCAATGGAATCACATCGTCGCTGCTTATGATAGGCGTCGATCTCGTCGTCCATAACTTCACCCGCGAATACATCGTCATCATCGGCATGGGTTTTCTTAGCGTTCTTCATCGCCTTCCTCGGCTTCTTCGGTCTTCTACCCATTGTGTTCGATCGCGAGAGAGAGAAGGAAAGAAATGCATGCTAATCATGGATGCATGCACGTGTATGTGTTTTCTTTTTTTTTAAATGCATGAGAGAATCACAAAGTGGCGGGACCCATTGCATTTTTCTTTTTAATGCATGAAAGGAACATCATAGGCATGGAAT
>NC_052473.1:6327726-6330982 GCF_009730915.1 Dioscorea cayenensis subsp. rotundata
AAGTTGTTACAATAAAGAAATTATGTGCTCTAATTAGGAGAATAGCCAAGAATAGAGTGCAAACTAAAAAAAATATAACTCAAAATGGAACAAACTCACATGTGTCCAAACTAATACTAAGAAACTCCCGCTACAAATCAAATACAATCATATAAGTCAAACTTGGCATGTAAAAGAGTTAACAATGAAACTTTAACCCCTCCCTCACACTTAATTAATGCATTGTCCTCAATGAGAGCAAAAATAAGCATGCACGACGATGTAAACAAGAATAGGAGGGGAGTGGAATATGATTACTTCCCCGGTTCAATTTGAAGGGTACGTTGCTCCTTGAAACCGGCCTAGTGCGTCCGTTGATGTGTCCTAGTAGTTGGGATCACTCGAGGTCAAGAATTGACTCAATGAGCATCCCCTTTATAATTGAGGATTGTGAGTGTTGCAAATAAGTCCCTGAAGTATATGGAAGAACATTAAAAGCTCACCAAAAATAAAAATAACAAAAACTAAAACCGAAATCCACTAAAAAGTCTCAAAAATAGATACAACATGGGCAAGCCAACCATTGTTAAAATACTCGAATACAAATGATGAAAATGACACTAATGCTCAATAAGGGATATTATCAATTACAAGGGATAAAAATGCATTTAGAACATCTGTTTTCTTCCCTAATATTCTCCAAATATTAACCACCAATACAACCACAACCACAAACCCTAATTCAAGAAAGGAATTACAAAAACCAAGAAATCAAGAAGAAGAAAAAGAAGAAATATAATAAAAAAGATGAAAAATATAATAAATAAAGAATAATAAAATAATAATAATAATAATAGATAAATAAGATAAATAATAATAAGAAGAAATACATAATAATAACTAGAATAATAATTAACCACCAATACAACCACAACCACAACCACAAACCCTAATTCAAGAAAAGAATCACAAAACCCAAGAAATCCGAGAAGAAAAAAAGAAAAAAAGAAGAAATATAATAAAAAAATATGAAAAATATAATAAATAAAGAATGATAATAAAATAATAATAAAAATAAATAAGATAAATAATAAAAAGAAGAAGAAGTACATAATAATAACTAGAATAATAATAATAATAAATAAATTAATACTAATAATAAGAATAAGAAAATAATAATAATAATAATAAGGTATATATATCAAAATGGTCCCTCTATTTTTCTTTTCCGCCCTTTTAGTCCCTCTAATATAAAATCTGCCTTTTTGGTCCTTATATTTGTACATTTTCGTCCTTTAGTTGTAAAATCCGCCCTTTTGGTCCTTGTATTTACACATTTTCATCTTTTTTGGTCCCTCTAATTCATCAATTGGAAGGACCAAAAAGGCAGATCCGTCAATTTGAGGGACCAAAAAGACAAAAATGTAAAAATACGAGGACCAAAAAGGCGGATTTTATATTAGAGAGATTAAAATGGCGGAAAACGCAAAATAGAGGGATTATTTTGATATTTTGACCTAATAATAATAAATATATAATAATAATAAATAAATAAATAAATAAATAAATAAGAAGAAAACATAAATAATAACAATAATAATAGTAATAAGAAGAAGAATATGCACCTTGCAAGAACTTTCCAATGACGACTCCAATTTCACGCTCTTCCGGTATGATAAGAACAGACTTGCCCACCTTTCCCTTATTTGATTTGTCATCTCCGTTTGAACTATTTTCCGGCATTAAGATGTCTCTGTTTTCATTAGATTTCTTAATTTCATAATCTTGTGCCTCACCTGGTTTATCTTCCATTTGTTCCTCCAGTTTCCCAGTATTTTCCATTAATTTTTGGAAAAAGTACCCCAAAAGTAATGAGTTCATCAAAAGTGGCAACTTCTTTAACCATGCCTTCATGAACCAGGATAATTCTATCGACATTAGGCAGAAAATGGACTTGGTTAGTAACAAAAACGTAGGTTTTTCCTCTGAGCTCATCCTTGATGCATTTATTAAAAACCTGAACAATTATATAACATATATATAAAAAAAGAAGCAAAACAATATTATCATTAATCTGGCACCTCCTCCCTGAGAGACTAACTGCAATAAATAACCACAAATTCAAAGAGCCAATAGTTCAAATTGTGATGTCCAACCAGTAATAGTAATCAACAGCAAACAAAAAAAGGAATATTACCCCTTGAAAATCAAGAAATTACATCTATACCCCCATGAATTTCATAATTGCTTGTATAGCACCCAGTTTCTTGGGTTTGTGTGTATATACCTTGGGTCAAAGTCACACCCTTACCTTTTTTCCTATGTCTAAAAATGACATTATTGCCCTCATCTTCAACCCATATTCCTCCCCACTTTCCTCTATTCTATCTCCCTTTGTAACTTCTACACAATCAATTCAATTTTTGCCAAGTTCCACATTGCTGAAGCACTGGATTAAAATACTAAGGATAGTTAAATGTAATAATTTTTATATATAAGATGTATTAACCTAACATATTATAGATATATAAGATATTAATCTAATATGTTCAGCAAATAAAATCCTGAAAAGTTTTTAATAATATGTGGAGAGAAAGAAAGAGAGAGACTCATGTAACAAGAACCAAATGACATTTGCAACTCGATAATCAACATGGTGCAACATATTAAAACATTATCCACCTAAAATTATGGTGTGAGAGAACAATTATCTTTTTCTCCTCTTAGAAATTTCAAGTTTAACTAAAGAAAAAAGAGCTTGGCATGGTCAATCCATGCGACTAAAAGCAACAAGATTACCTGGCTACCAACATGAGCTTCTAGATCAAAGGATCATCAAATAAATACACATCTAAGTCAGAGTATACTGCCGTTTCCATGGAAACTCTTTGCTTTTGGCAACCACTAATATTAACCCCTTTTCACCAATCTGTCGGAGATCACCACCCTAACAAAAATAATTATGAAAAAATCATTAAGAAAAAATGTACCAAATTGTTAACTAAAACCTTTGTATAAATATGGATATGATGGATGAAATGAGAAATTGAATTTAGTTGTCATCAAAACTTGATAAGATAAATGGAGCAAGTCACCCACTGTTAGCAAATCAAGATCATGCCACAATTCAGTCACTTCAATTGTTCTCATAGCGAGATGGTTATAATGGCATTTCATAAAATAGAAATATTCATGTGAAAATACAAAAAAAAAGAAGAGTATAAAGCCACAACTCACAATAGCATTGAAAATCCATGAAACTTGACGAACATAGGCA